>NC_066877.1:37334023-37571523 GCF_022985175.1 Labeo rohita | reverse complement strand
AAAGAGTTTTCTTTATTTTCATGACTATGAAAATTGTAGATTCACACTGAAGGCATCAAAACTATGAATTAACACATGTGGAATTATATACATAACAAAAAGTGTTAAACAACTGAAAATATGTCATATTCTAGGTTCTTCAAAGTAGCCACCTTTTGCTTTGATTACTGCTTTGCACACTCTTGGCATTCTCTTGATGCGCTTCAAGAGGTAGTCACCTGAAATGGTTTTCACTTCACAGGTGTGCCCTGTCAGGTTTAATAAGTGGGATTTCTTGCCATCAGTTGTGTTGTGCAGAAGTCAGGTGGATACACAGCTGATAGTCCTACTGAATAGACTGTTAGAATTTGTATTATGGCAAGAAAAAAGCAGGTAAGTAAAGAAAAACGAGTGGCCATCATTACTTTAAGAAATGAAGATCAGTCAGTCCGAAAAATTGGGAAAACTTTGAAAGTGTCCCCAAGCGCAGTCACAAAAACCATCAAGTGCTACAAAGAAACTGGCTCACATGCGGACCGCCCCAGGAAAGGAAGACCAAGAGTCACCTCTGCTGCGAAGGATAAGTTCATCCGAGTCACCAGCCTCAGAAATCGCAGGTTAACAGCAGCTCAGATTAGAGACCAGGTCAATGCCACACAGAGTTCTAGCAGCAGACACATCTCTAGAACAACTGTTAAGAGGAGACTGTGTGAATCAGGCCTTCATGGTAGAATATCTGCTAGGAAACCACTGCTAAGGAGAGGCAACAAGCAGAAGAGACTTGTTTGGGCTAAAGAACACAAGGAATGGACATTAGACCAGTGGAAATCTGTGCTTTGGTCTGATGAGTCCAAATTTGAGATCTTTGGTTCCAACCACCGTGTCTTTGTGCGACGCAGAAAAGGTGAACGGATGGACTCTACATGCCTGGTTCCCACCGTGAAGCATGGAGGAGGAGGTGTGATGGTGTGGGGGTGCTTTGCTGGTGACACTGAATTTATTCAAAATTGAAGGCATATTGAACCAGCATGGCTACCACAGCATCTTGCAGCGGCATGCTATTCCATCCGGTTTGTGTTTAGTTGGACCATCATTTATTTTTCAACAGGACAATGACCCCAAACACATGTCCAGGCTGTGTAAGGGCTATTTGACCAAGAAGGAGAGTGATGGGGTGCTGCGCCAGATGACCTGGCCTCCACAGTCACCGGACCTGAACCCAATCGAGATGGTTTGGGGTGAGCTGGACCGCAGAGTGAAGGCAAAAGGGCCAACAAGTGCTAAGCATCTCTGGGAACTCCTTCAAGACTGTTGGAAGACCATTTCAGGTGACTACCTCTTGAAGCTCACCAAGAGAATGCCAAGAGTGTGCAAAGCAGTAATCAAAGCAAAAGGTGGCTACTTTGAAGAACCTAGAATATGACATACATTTATGATTTATATATAAATATATACATACATACATATGTATATCAGAAGATCCCTCTGCCTGTCAATCATTTGGACGCTTGGGTTGGCTGACTGTCATTGGGGGCGGGGCTTTAGAAAGAGAGGGCGGGCCGTTAATGAGATTCAGTGATCAATAAAGCACATAAATGATTTATATAAATATATATTTTTATTTATTTAATTAATTAATTTAACACACACACACCCACACCCACATACAGATTTAATTGACTTATTTTATAAACTGCACTGATTGCTCTAAAATGATTTTTTAGGACACAGAATAAGACACATGCTTATTCAATAACTGTTTTATTTCCTATTTTTGTTTATTCATATACTTTAGTTTTTAAGATGAATTGTTTTTTCCAAGGCATTGTTAGATGGCAGTGTTTCCTGTCATAACTAAGCAAACATTTGATTTCAAAACCAGTATCATAGCTATTAAACTATTTCATGTTATGATTTCAAATCTGAATTTAACCTCAGAATGATCTAAAATAATCTAAAAACAAGTAAATAAGAGGTGTTCAGTCTGAATTTGTGGTGGCTGTGCTTTAAATTAAATTATTACACAGCTCTGTGGAATGCTTGATTCCGAATGGTCAGTCATGACGTTCCAAGGTGTGTTATTCCCCGATAACAACTGGTAAAAGCTAATAACACAGACTCATCCGGGCAACTTAGGTCGGCTTTATACGCTTGATAATTTTTCTTAGTGGCAGCTTTGCGTTTGGTTAGCTAATAAAATATGAAAACTCAATTCAATATTACATGTACAATTTCTTAATTATGTCATCCAGGTTTCGTAGACTCATTCTTTTGTTTTAAAAGCAGCTGTTACCATGTTGTTTTGTACACTGTAAGATAACTAACAAACTAGTACTGTAAATACTAGTACTTAATTATCCATGTGGTGAAATGCTGTGTAATAAAAGTGTTATGACTGCACTGTATCCCTAAAATGTCTGTCTTTGATCTTGGCGCTTGCTAGCAACTGATTTGAATTCAAATATTTAAACTCAGATCGGTGTTTCATGTGTAATTATTTGTTTTTGTGGCAAGCAGCTGTGTAATATCCAGCCATTTATTGCAAATAAAGATGTATATTATCCCTTACTTATTATAATCTTAACTCAAGTGATGAAGGATTTTGAAAGTCTGACAGTAATCAGTGTTGAGTGCTACTGTAAGGTTCACTCTGCCTGGTTTAAATGTTTCAAAATGATTAACAGTTGAAAATATTAGAATTTTTTTTTTTAACCCGGCCTGTCAGTAGCACAGATAACACATGACAGTGTGTATGTGTAGCTATGCTATCATCATTCACAGTCGTTTTTTTTTTGTTTGTTTGTTTTTAATGTAATTAATGAATTAATTAATTTAATTTTATATACCTTTTTATTTAACCATACTGTGACAGACAAGACTGGGGGACAGAGAAAACAGGAGAGAAAAAAATAATAATAATAATAATAAGAAGAAGAAAAAAAGAAAAAGAAAATAATAGAAATTTAGAAATGTAATCCAACAGTAATCAAAAGTAATAAGTTACATTACTTTAATAAAGTAATTGAAGTTACACTACTTATTACATTTTGAATCAATTAACCTGTAATCTGTAACCTATTTCCCTAACCCTATTTCCAAAGTAATCTTCCCAACACTGATAACAACTAATTAAACTTAACAACTTCAACTTAATAACTAATCATTTCATTAATTTAATAGCTGAAATGTATAGCTCATAGCTATAAATTTAGCTATGTAGCTCTGAGAATCACACCTGTCTCGGTAACAACCTCTCCTCCAATCAGAAGATCTTTCTGCCTGTCAGTCATTCGCGCGCCCCGATAGGCTGACTGTCAATGGGGGCGGGGCTTTAGAGAGAGAGGGCGGGCCGTTACGGTTAGGGTATAGAAAAATTAAATCGCAAGTCAGGGAAAAGATAACAAAAACCTACTTTTACTCATTTTAAGATATAAATAGATCACAACTAGCAGCAGAAGACTGTAATTTATATTTAAACTGTTTTTTTTTTGGTTATTTGAATGTTAAGGAAATGTTCTGTTTTATCATTTTGCAAACATTACTTTTGAATGTTCTCTGAACGTTCTGAAACAAGTAGAAACATTTATAAAAATGTGAATATCGAACTAAACTTTTCAGGATAAAAGGTTCCATTAACGATGTGATGTATAAATATAGTTTTTGTGATAACGTTTTTAGAACATTTTTAAACAACAAACATTCTAACTTCTATTCTAAAACATTCTATTCTTTTAACATTAAGAATGTTTTAGATTTCTATAAGGCGTTTGACACAGTAGAGCATGCCTTTATGTATGAAGCCTTAAGACATTTTGGTTTTGGTCCTAAATTTATGAAAACTGTACAGACCCTGTATAAAGACATCACTAGTAATGTGTCTTTGTCTTCTGGAACTTCTCCACGTTTTGTCATTGGGAGAGGTATTAGGCAAGGATGCCCTATTTCTTCCTTTTTGTTTTTGTTAGTTGCAGAGCTTCTTAATCTTTATACACTAAATTGTTTGAATATTGAGGGCATCCAAATTGTAGATCGCACTATTTTGATTAGTCAACTTGCAGATGATACTTGTATTTTCCTAAAAGACAAAGGGCAGGTCCCTATTATATTAGAAGCTTTAAAACTCTTTTCGCTTGCCTCTGGCCTTTCTGTTAACCAGACTAAATCTGAGATTATGACAATTCATCATTCTGATATATCAGATGTATGTGGAATTAAAGTAAAACAAACAGTTCGATATCTTGGTATTATAATAAATAAATGTTCATCTGAGAGAATTGAATCAAATTTTTCTAAATGTTTACTTAATGCAAAAACTGTTCTTAATTGTTGGTCTCAGAGGAGTTTAACTATCCATGGACGTGTTCTGCTCTCCAAGGCTGAGGGAATTTCGAGGCTGGTATATCCTGCTCTGTCTTTATACGTCAACCCTAAAATGTGCTCAGATATTGACAGGGCCTTATTTAAGTTTATTTGGAAAAACAGAACTGAATATGTGAAAAGAAAAACTATCATTAGACCTTTTTCAGAGGGTGGGCTTAATGTCCTTGATTTTAGTACTCTTAATATGATTGATAATCAATTGGATTAAACATTGCTTGGCCCAGACTGAATCTATATGGTTTTATATCCCCAATCCCCAATTTTTTGAAAAGTGTGGTGGGTTATCTTTTCTACTGTCGTGTGACTTCAAATAGGGTAAACTTCCCATAAAATTATCAAACCTTCATAAGCAATCACTAGAAGCATGGAAATTAGCCTTTAAACATAATTTCTCTCCTCATTCATGCATACTACGGAACAATTTGTGTTGTCTAAAAACAAGAGTATATTTAAAAAAGATTGGTTTGATAAAGGGATTATATTTCTTTCTGACTTATTGAACACTAATGGTGAGATTTATACTTATCAGCAATTTCTTTCTTTCTCTGGGATTGAATCTTCTCGTAGTGATTATAATTTGGTTGTGAAAAGCAGTTCCCCTAAATTGATTTACCTTGTGAAAATACATCTCAGTTATAATTCAGCTGTCCGACAAATTCCATATCTTGTTATTGGAGGTATTAATATCATGGATTTTAAATGTAATAACTCACACATCAGAAAATGTCTTATTCGAGATGTCAGCTGTTACCCAAAAGCACTCATGAAGTGGAAACAATTCTTCCTCATACCTTCTACTGAGAAAATATGGTCGGCATCTAATAAATTTTTACTCCCAAATAAGGTAAAGGAAATACATTTTAAGATATTGCGCAGGTACTATCCTTGTAACTCTTTTATTAACAAGTTTAGAAAAGATGTCTCACCTAAATGTTCATTTTGTAATTTAGAAAATGAAACTCTTACACACTTATTTCATAACTGTAAATACTCTGAAGATTTGTGGTAGCAGGTATCTAGGTTGGTTTTTGATATATTTTATAAAATAATTAAAATAGATGAATCTATGATCTTTTTTTTTAATTGCAGCACCGGATCAGATGTAGTAGATCACACTTTAAAGGTGTTAATACTTCTTGTAAGTTTCATATACATAAAACAAAAATAATGTCTATTACTCCCTCTTTTAATTTTTTTTGTAAAGACCTTAATATATTTTATGACTCATTGATCTCAGGTACTAGAAACAAGAAATGTATAAAAACGTCTCTAATATTAAAAAATGTTATCTGTAAAATTTAATGTTTTACCCTCCATGAAGCATACTTGTTATATGTGTCCCCCA
This sequence comes from Labeo rohita, assembly GCF_022985175.1. Classification (NCBI taxonomy): domain Eukaryota; kingdom Metazoa; phylum Chordata; class Actinopteri; order Cypriniformes; family Cyprinidae; genus Labeo; species Labeo rohita. The sequence goes on along the minus strand of NC_066877.1, from coordinate 37,565,819 downwards.
CTTCTGTTTATTTTCTGTTTGATGTTAAGTACCTTTGTATTTTTGTTTTTGAACTTAGTAAAAAATAAATAAAACAAACAAACAAAAAAAAAACATTAAGAATGTTTGATCGCAGCTTTAAGAGAACCTTATAGGAACATTCAACAAAATTCTGAGATGTACACATTCGTTATTATTGATGATTTTCATGGTTTAATTTGATGTGTTAATAAAGTATTTCAATAAAGTGTTTGCATATTCGTTCATTTGGCTTCAGAGACAGCAAACACTGGCCTTTGGTTGACGTACTTTCGGTGAACATGACATTTGAAAATCTGAAAATTCCTCTTTTTATTTACTTTTTATTTTCTGTCCCGCCCGTCGCGTCGTTTGATTGACAGCGCGTCTGGACTTACGTGCGCTGCGCTTCAGCGCCATATATGGACATTCAGAAACACGCCGGAAAACGGTGCGACGCTAATTAATGTCCTACGCGCTTCTCGTCCGCTCGAGTTTAAATGTTCGCATTAATCATCTTACGCACGTCTGCAATTGTGTCGTGACGCTAAAGCATCTATTTTGATTTCTCAGTCGATTTATTGATCAAATGAATCAAAATTGGGGTGTTTTTTTATTTGTCGTTACGGTGCTCGGCCGGAGGAGTTTGAGCGGCGCTCCTTCTGCTTCCGGTGCGGTGAGAGCAGAGGTGTGATTCACACACAGCACATCAAACAACAGCTCAGAGATGCAGGTTTGTGTCCTTTAACTCATTCTATAATAGTTTGATTCGCATTATACGGTGACTGAAATGTGGCTGATTCGTGTTTGATCGCGTGTGATTGACGGCGACAGGCGGATGATCGGAGATGCTGCTTATGATGAAAATAATAAAGATAAACATAAAGATAAAGACAGTTCACTCGAGATCCTTTCACTATTAACTGCTTTAATGTACATCACAGGCTGACAACTGGTGATCTGTTCATTTGGGGTGTGGTATTGAAGACTACATGAAATATCAAGGAAAATGTCATTTTCAGAACTGAAAAACTCACAAATGAGTGAAATGATTAAAACAAATGGCGATTTTTTACGGAATAAACGCGATTATAGTCGTGTTAGACAGTGTTGTTATACTCTACTAAAACTAAAAGCATAAATAAATACACGTTTGTTCATTAAAATAAAATAAACATTGAAAATACTCACATTTCTTTCAACTGTGAGTTTAAATTTCAGAATTCAGAAGGGGAAAAAAAACTTTTTTTCTTTTTTTATCCTGTGGCAGAATCAAACTTCCATAACAAAATGACTAAACTTGTTAAATCTAAAATGACAATATTTTTTGTTTCTGAATGTAGGATCCGAACGCAGACACCGAGTGGAACGACATCCTCAGGAAGAAGGGCATCCTTCCTCCAAAAGAAGCCCCGCCGGAGGAGGAGGAAGAGGAGCAGCTTCATCAGACGCAGTCTGTCGGTCTGTTTCGGTCTATTTAATGTCGATTCTGTTCCTCACGTGATCCTGTGAATCAGTCTGTGTGTGTGTGTGTGTGTGTGTGTGTGTTTGTGTGTGTACTTGTTTTTGCTACATTGTGTAAAACCTGAAATTTTGACATTGTGGGGACCGGCTTGAGGTCCCCATGGGTACAAAAGCTTATAAATCATACAGAATGAGATTTTTTGAGAAAGTAAAAATGCAGAAAGTTTTCTGTGAGGGTTAGGTTTAGGGGTAGGGTTAGGGTAAGGGGACAGAAAATACAGTGTGGACAGTATACAAACCATTGCACCTATGGAGAGTCCCCACAAAGATAATAAACCAGACGTGTGTGTGTGTGTGTGTGTGTGTGTGTGTGTAATGGATGAGCTGATGTATTGTGTCGTTCTACAGTGAAGACGTATGAGAGCATGACTCTGGAGGAGCTGGAGGAGAATGAAGACGAGTTCAGTGAGGAAGATGAGCTCGCCATAGAGATGTACAGGTACAAACACACACGTTATTGATGAGAGCAGAGCTTCAGTCGTCCTACGGCACTTTACGTCATTTTAATCAAAGCAGTTTATGCTGAGGATTAAACTTCTGCAATTCGTTTAGAAGATAAATGCAGCACATTTCAGTCTAGTTTTGATTTTTGTGAACTTTATATTTATTTCGAAAAAAAAAAAACCCTTCTGTATTTAATTCAGCAGATAATTGTGGCTCGTTTTAGTCCAGCTTTGGTTTTTGTGAAGTTTATACTGGAGAAATTTAAGATTACATTTTAAAAGACTAAAATCTGAAATGAAAAGTACTAAAAACTATACAGACATTTAAAAAAAAAAAAAAAGGTAACACTTAACATCTTTATATATATTGCATAATAAAAGTATTTTTAATGTATTAATTCTAATTGTGCTTAAAACAGTAATGTAAACCGATGTAATGTTTAATTTTATGGTGCATTAAAATATGGTGACAAACAACTAATTTGACAACAACCAAGGAATCTGCAAATATATTCATGCATTTAACTTTGGTTACAATTGTTTATGAAAAGATATAATGCTTCAGCAAACATTATGAAGTTTTGACTATAGACATTAAAAAATATATATTGCGATTGTAAATGTCTTGCTCAGTTTTGAACTTCTGCAATTAATTTAGATACTTCTTTGAGAATATTTTTTAAAGTTTGAAAATTAAAACTGAATCTGTTATAAAAATGACTAAAAACTATATAGACATAAAAAGCTAAAAATGTTAAATGTTTTGCTCAGTGTTAAACTTCTGTAATTAATTCAGAAGAAAATAGTGTCCCATTTCAGTTTAGCTTTTGTGAAGTTTATGCTTAAACATTTTAAGATTAAATTTTGAAAGACTAAAATCTGAAATCAGACATTAAAAAATATTTAAAAATATATATTTTAATGCGTTCATTCTAGTTGAGATTTATAATGCTCCTGTGTGACCTAATGAATAATTGTAAACAGATGTAATATTTAATTTTATGATGCATTAAAACAACCGACAAACAACCAATTTGACAACAACCAAGGGATTACAAATACATAATTAGAAATTTAAAATAAATATGAAATAAGAATTACTAATCAACTGTATAGACATTTAAAAAAACAAACTAAGACTGTAAATGTCTTGCTCAGATTTAAACTTCTGCAATTAATTCAAATAATTATTTGAGTCTATTTTTGGTTTTTGTGAACTTAAAGATAAATTAAAACTGAATCCGATATAAAAACTGACTAAAAACTACACAGACATTTAAAGTTTGAAAATGTTTTACTGACACTGACAGAATGTTTATCACTGGAAACGAGTTGAGAGATGACAATGCTGCAGTATTTGCATACTGCATTCTGATCGGCCTTTGTTCTTGCATATATTTGCATACTGATTGACATTTTGCTCTTGCATCTGTTTAACTGCCTATAATCACTTTCCCGCTGCAGAGTCGCTCTTACATCATCTCCACTGTCCACAGAAACGCAACAAATGTGTAGTTTCACTCAGAACTAAAGACTCTCCTGCTGCTTTCTTCAGGAAATGAGAGCGCTGTTAATAATGGTTTGTGTCTGGCAGACAGAAGAGGCTGGCGGAGTGGAAAGCCAATCAGATAAAGAACATGTTTGGGGAGGTGAACGAGATCTCGGGTCAGGATTACGTGAAGGAGGTCAATAAAGCGGGAGCAGGAATCTGGGTGGTGCTGCACCTCTACAAACAGGGGTGAGACGCTGCAGTCACTGATCAATCTATAGCCTAAACATTCATTTAGATGTCGTCAGCTTGATTGGATTGTATCAGTTTGACTCCTATGTAGAAAAAACTACTAGCATTTGACTGATCAATCTGTTTTCGTGGCTCAGGATCCCGTTGTGTACATTGATAAACCAGCATCTGTCTCAGCTGGCCCGTAAGTTTCCTCAGACGAAGTTCCTGAAGTCCATCTCCACCACCTGCATTCCCAACTATCCCGACCGGAACCTGCCCACGCTCTTCGTGTATAATGAGGGCGAGATGAAGGGGCAGTTCATCGGACCGCTGGTGTTCGGAGGAATGAACCTCACGTGTGACGGTCAGAACAACTCTTACATTCTCACATATTATTAATCACTCATCATCACCGATGCAGGAGAACATTTGAGCACCACATGATGATATATATCATATATATATATATATATATATATGTGTATATATATATATATATATATATATATATGTTTAAATCAAAATAAATTTACAAAAGTAAACTCTACTCCGTAGAGTGTCTACTTTTAAGGTTTTAAGTACGTTTTTGGAGAATAAAATGTCAAAATTTGGTTGAAATAATGTTACATTGTCATTCAGTGTAACACAATATTTATGTAAAAATTCAAACAACATGTTTATTCCGACTTTTTCATATTAAAATATGCACATTTTAAATTTTATTGTGTTTTAAATGAGTAAAAAATTAATTATGACAAATGGGCAAAACCTAGGATAGTGACACATTTTAAAAATGTAGAATTACAACAAATTAGTATTTGGGGTGAAAGTAATTTGTCTTTTAATATGTCATAAATTGATTTTTGTTGTAAATGTTTCTGACAAGATTGTTACACTGAATGACATTTTAGTGGGTGTCTTCTGTAAATTAGGGAAAAATGTATGATATTTATTTTTTGCTCGGAAACACAAAAACAAAAATGCAGTTAAATTAAACAGAAAACTTTATTTATTTATTTAATTTTTTTTTATAATTTAACCTTAAAACTTTATTCGTCTTTGACCCATATATATATATATATATATATATAATATATCTTTTTTTTTTTTTTTTTTTTTTTTTGGACATTTCTTTTCATATTTGTTCATTTGTTTCAGAGCTGGAGTGGCGTTTGTCTGAAACGGGTGCCGTAAAGACGGATCTGGAGGAAAACCCCAGGAAACAGATCCAGGATCAGCTGCTGACATCCATCCGCTGCTCGGCGCCGAGCCGTAAAGACAACGATGAGGACTCGGACGAGGACTAACGTCATCACATCATCACATCAGCGTCACAGCGGGACAAACGACTGTGTTTTCACACACTTCAGCTGTTCTCCGACACTCACACACACGTCAGAACAGACTGATGATGAGCACAACCACAGTCAGACCTCTGCTCTCTGACACGTGATGAGACTTGTGACCGCGAGAGCAACGCTTCCAAACACTTCAAACCAGCCGTCATTAATTCAGCTATTGACCAGAAATGCCATATTTGCATTTTCTTTTATATAAAATTTATAACAACCTTTGTCAGTTCAACGCTTGTAACCATTTATTATATAAAAACTATTGATTTGAGTGTTTTACTGTGTGTTTGTTTGTCAGGATTTCTGCAGGTTTGATGAAGGTCAGTTTAATGTTTAAGACGGGGCAAAAAAAATGTACAGAATAAATTCAAATCAATATGGTCTCTAAATGTAAATGTCTTGATTTAGAAACGCTGGAAAGTTCGAAAATACAGCTACCAACAGATCTGATCATACTGCAAAAATAATGTTCTTCGTCTCATTTTCCAGTACAAATATATCAACATCCTTAAATCAATGTGCATTTACTCAAGAAGCAAAGTGACTTGAATTGATCCAAATGAAGTGAGTTTATGATTAAAACAAGAATAAATATGTCAATGGACTCAGAAAAACAACCTTATTCAAAAGAAAACAGGTTTTCATTCAACATTAACAGGTATTTGTTATTGTTTTAATCATAATTTGATTAATTTCTCAGAAAACAAGACTCTGCATGTTAAATTTGCATCTCCAGTATCTTAAATTAAATATATATATAATTTTTATTTTTTTTAATTTATTTTATTTATATATATATATATATATATATATATAATTTTTATTATTATTATTATTTTTTTATTTATTTATTTATTTTTTTTTGCAGTGCATGCAGCATTTAATGCCATGACTTTATGAATTACGATTTTGTGCTCTGATATTTAAAATCCTTCATTTCTACAATTTTTAACAAACCCTGGTATGTGTTGATGGTTTCTGCGGTTGTTTTCCGTTCACTCCCAGCCACCAAACAGACCTTACGGTATTATTAAATAATATTTAGGGACATAAATAAATACGTCACAGGCAATTTCCCATCAATTTCCTTTCTGCATTTAACATCACCCAGTCGTTCTGATTCACACACGTTTAACTGTTTGTCTCTGATTTAACAATAATACATAAACCGTCAGCAGGCATGACGTTACATTTATTAAAAGAGGTTTTAATGAAATCTGGTGGGGGTTTTATTGTAGCTCGACAGCAGCTTTAAGACGTGTCAGGTGTTACGGTGTCAGAATCCCAGATAATGACAGAGGACGTCTGGAGAGAGGAAAACACTGCGTTACGTGCACTTTTACACATGGACATCAGCCACATCTATTAACAATCACTTGTGCTCGAGTTTAGTTCACAGAAACACAAATGTGACCGACTGTAGCTCATCGATCTGCACTCCATTATCACAGAAATAACAGCAAAAAGCACAATTAACAGGACTGTCTAAAGTTTCTGGAAACTTCTAGTGAATGTGCATTCATCTACTCAAGCTTGGCAGTAAATTGGCTATTTTATTTTATTTTTTTTGAGTCCTTCAACTTCAGTTTAGTTGCTGCCTTGATTTTTAAGTATAATCAAATTGGCTTATTTCAGGTTATTAAATTATTAAAAAATATTTATATGCCTTTATTAAATTTTGCTGAATATTGTGTCACTTAAAGTAAGTTTAAATGGTTAGATTTTTAAAAATTAAAAAAAAAAAAAATTAAATAAACACTAATTTAAAAAATAAATACAATTTAAAAAATAAAAATAAATACAATTGAAAGACTTAACTGAAAAATTAATTCAACTTGAAAAGTTAAAATAATAAAGGAGTTAATCAATTTTTACAGTGTATTACATTAATGAGTTTATAAAATTTTGTTGAATATTGTGTAACTTAAGTTGAAATTGGTTGCATTTTAAAAATTAAAAAAGTTACATAAACATTAAGTAAAAAATAAATAAAATTTAAAAATGTGAAAAATGAATTCAATAAGTTAAAATAATAAAGCCATCAATTTTTACAGCGTATTAAATGAGCTTATAAAATTTTATGGAAAAAGTTTATAAAATGTATTTTTGTGGAATATTGTGTCATTTAAATTTGAAAAAAAAAAGGTAAAATTGATTACATTTTTGAAAAGAAATAAAAAAATAATTAAATAAACATTATGTAAAAAATAAATAAAATGTAAAAATTTTAAATACATACATTTATAAATGTGAAAAATTAGTTCAATTTGATAAGTTAAAATAATAAAGCAATTAATCAGTGTATTAAATGAATTAGCTTATAAAATTAAATATAAATAAAAATATAAATATTACTATAAAATCCTCCTGTAATCATGAATGACTATGAGTAGTAATGCAAACGAACTGGTCAAGAAGTGTGGGAATCCTGATTTAACTTCAGTTTTTAGCTGCACATGTGTGTTAAATTAATCTGCACGCACCTCGAATGCGTCGTCCAGACGAGCTGCAAACGTTCTTCAGCTTCTCTAAGAGAAAGACACGTGTTACTCTCAAACACACGGGACGGTGTTTTCAACAGCCTGCTGCAATGATAACACAATAACAGCCCTGCATCATATGTGCTCAATCAAACTCTCTGCATTTCTTAGTCATTTTGGCTGCTGATTCCAAAAATACTGTCTGTTTTGCTTTTTTACGTCACACTTTCTTACTAAATATGATGCATTTTGTAGCATTTTTGATTTTGAGAATCATTCGTGTGATGAAGAAGTCTCTTATTCTGAATCTGAGCCACATTACGACTATCGGAATTATGATCCAGAGACAGAAGAAAATGCAAACATGATCAAATGTGGGTGATTACAGTTAACTAGAACTTAAAAAAACTTAAAGTAATATTAGTTTCAAATAAAGTAAATTTAAACTACGTTAAAATGTAAAAAACAAGGCAATGTTTCTTATTTTCATCTAGTTTAAGTTCACGAAAATAACTAAAAAGCTTGTTTTTTTAAGCTATAAACTTGTGTTTATGTAAATTCACTGACAATAATATCGGAACATATTTTTCCGCTCTTTTACAGACTGCATGCTAAATGCATTTTTATTATTTTATAGTTACTATTTATTATTATACGTTTTGTCATTAAAACAATTTAGTTGTTGCCTTGATTTTTAAGTATAATCAAATGGGCACATTTTTACGTTATTAAACTGACTTTATAAAATTGTGTTGAATATTGTGTAACTGAGGTTACGTTAAGTTAAATTAAGTTGGAATTGTTTAAATTTAAGAAAATTAAAAAAAAAATTTAAAATTTAAAAATTTAAAATAAATACAAATTTAAAAATGTGAAAAATTAATTCAATTTGACAAGTTAAAAATAATAAAGCAATCAATTTTTAGTCTATTAAATGAATGAGCTTGTGTAACTTTAATTTGCAATTAGTTACATTTCAAAAAAATAAATAAACATTACGTAAAAAAAGTACAATTTAAAAATGTGAAAAATTGATTAAATTTGATAAGTTAAAATAATAAAGGAATGAATCAATTTTTAGTCTATTAAATCAATGAGCTTGTAAAATTTTGTTGAAAATTGTGTAACTTAAATTAAGCTGAAATTGGTTGCATTTAAAAAAAATAAATAAAAAATTATTAAATAAACAGTAAGTAGAAAATAAATACAATTTAAAAAAGTGAAAAATTAATTCAATTTGATAAGTTAAAAATAATAAAGCAATTAATTTTTACAGTATATTAAATGAATGAGCTTATACAATTTTGTTGACTATTGTGTAACTTAAATTAAGTTGGAATTGGTTAAATTTAAAAAAGTAATTACAAACAATAATTAAATAAACATTAAGTAAAAAATAAATACAATTTAAAAATTACAAGTAAATAAAAATTTAAAAAATGCCAAAACATTTATTGAATTTGATCAGTTTAAAATAATAAATCAATCAATTTTCACAGTCTATTAAATGAATAAATTATTATTATTATTATTTTATTATTACTATTTATTATTATACTTTTTGTCATTAAAACTGAATCTTTGGACATTTGACTCTTTCTGTTTTTTTTATAAGTGCATTAAAGCTGATACGTGTATAAAATTCAGGTCTTTTTTTGCCAATGCAGGGCTGTGTTTCACTGATCTCCAGCTTTCACACCTCTAACTGTCAGATCAATAACAGGAAGCGAAAGAGAACGGCGTCCACACCTGCTGTTTCTTCCTGCGCAGAGAGAGTTTGGGCGAGAGACGCATGAGCGGATGAACCGAATGAGCCTGAAAATCAAACGTTCACATGTTCATACACACATCAGAGCACATGCAGCCAAACACAGAACACAGTCCGACGAGATCTCCATACCTCTCTCTCTACTGATCCCACGGAGTTGTGTGCTTTGGAATAGTGAAACAGAAACTGAAGAGCAGAAGAGACGTCAGCGCCGTCAGAAAGTCTACAGACTGATCTATATGATGTGAGAGTGAGATCTTACCCTCTTGAAGACATTCTGAATCTGCTCCTGAAGAAACACAGTGAGAGAGTTGAGACGCGCGCTCACGATGAGCGAACAAACACTAAACACGCGTGTGTGAACGACGCTCACCTGATCCTGATTCCTCCACTCCACTCCACACAGAGTACTTAATACAGACGAGCCCTGAACACACACACATGATTAGAAAACACACACATGTAGAATTATACTTAAAAACTAAGTGTCACGGGTATATTTCTAGCAATAGCCAACAATACATATGGTTAATAATTTTATGGTTAAGGTTATGTTTTTATGGTTTTATTTTATTGTATTTCATACATATTTATTTTATTATTTTATTTACTTGATCTGCTATTTTATTTCATATTTCTTTTTTTTTTTTTTTTTTTTTTTTTTTACTTTTTTTGTATTTTGTTATTCTTGTTTATTTCTACTTTTTTTTAATTTTATTATATTTTTTCATTCTATTTTTTTAATTTTTTATTATTTTAAAGTAAATGTATTTTCTGTTTTAATTTTATTATTCTGTTTTATTATTTTATTTGTTTATTTTTATTATTCTATTCTAAGGTTATGGTTTTTATGGTTTTATTTTATTATAATTTTGTTTTTATTTTTTATTGTATAAACCATAAAATTATTAATTTTTCTTTTATGCCAAAAATCATTAGGATATTAAGCAAAGATCATGTTCCATAAAGATATTTGTAAATTTCCCACCACAAATATATCAAAACTTAATTTTTGATTAGTAATATGCATTGCTAAGAACTCCATTTGGACAACTTTAAAGGCGATTTTCTCAATATTTTGATTTTTTTCATCAGTGGGAAGCTTATTTATTCAGATTTCATATTGCTTATAAATCTCAATTTCCAAAAATTGACCTTTATGACTGGTTTTGTGGTCAAAGCTCACATAAAAGTTTGGAATAATTAGGATTTTTTAATGAAAAAAGTCTGTTCTGCTCATCAACGCTGCATTTATTTGATCAAAAATACAGTAAAAATAGTAAAATATTATTAGAATTTAAAACAGCTGTTTTCTATGTGAATATCTGTTAAACTGTAATTTATTTCTGTGATGTGCAGCTGAATTTTCAGCATCATTACTCCAGTCTTCAGTGTCACATGATCCTTCAGAAATCATTCTAATATGCTGATTTGCTGCTCAACAAACATTTATGATTAAAATAGTTAATTATTCCAAATTTGTGATCATCTTTGTATAGATAGACAGATATATAGATAATTATAAAACAACAAACAAGCCAAAAATAAAGAATTCATGTCTTCTCATACCTGAATATAATCTCCATAATCATCACAATCTGTCAGAGGATTTGGATAGCTTTCTGTAATTATAAAAACAAGTCAATTAATGATTAAGTTCTTAGTTTCTTCATTTATTTTCACTATAAAATATTAAAATCGTAGCCCAGACTCAGAGATATCCCTCTCCAAAATCATAAAAACTCATCACCATAATTTGGAAACAACTTTAAATGATTCTGAAATGAATCTTTTAAAAAGGATTTCAACAAAGTGCAAGAAAAACTAGATTCAGATACAAGTATTTAGATGCTTAAATATTAGAAATGCTAGACTTACATACTTACATACTAGATTTAGAAACAGTCAAACCAAAATGTATTCAGACACCTTCAACGTTTTTCACATTATTCACTATAGTTTATAAAATGGTAATAATAATAATAATGTCAGATAACTTTGATTAATCAACCAAAACTGTTAGTGTGACAATATTTAAACAACTATTAATACTTTGTTCACCAATCACCAATAATGAAGCAATGCTTAATTTTGTTCAGTCTGTGGTGTTTTAATTTTGCATTAGTAGTTAAAGAAAAAATGCTTAAGCAAAACAGGTCAAAGTGCCTGAATAATTTTTGGTCTCATATTTTATTAGTAGTCCACTGTATGAATAATTTTTGGGTATAATACGTCACGGTTTACTTTATTTTGCTGTCATTACTTATAAAAATAAACGAGTTTCTTGCACCCGCTAGCAAAAAAATATCCAAAATTATATGTGGTGTCTGTATAATTTTTGTTTTGACTGTACTTCGATGCTAGTTTTAGATAAAAGACTGTTCTGATGATTAAAAACAGACCAGTAGGATCCCAAAATAAAATCTTTATTTTGAAACTCCAAAATACTGGAGTTTCTGAAAATACTCAATAAAAGTCAAATAAGAATTTCATTTTATCCACTTCATTTGTTTTCTGTGGTATCCTCGCGGATTAATTCCACAATTATTATGGAATTATCGAACTATTTCGCCTTTATTATCACTTCAGAATCACCAGAGTAAACACTGGAACAGCTGATCAACTAACTTTCTGAAATTAATTCGACATTTCTGTCTAACTACCCTGATAAAGTGCTGAGGTAACGTTACTCACCCACAGCCGAACGGAAGCTGCTGATGAAGTAAACCAGAGAGCAAAAGAGCGCGAAATGCCGTTGACAGCTGCTGCCCATGATCCGCTCGGTTCCTCTGTCCGGACTAGTTAGTTCGTCAGCGCCGCTGGAACTAGTGAAGTGAACTCGTGCTGATGCTGGAGGGATGAAGTCTCTCATAACAGGTGACCAATCAACACCGAGATCCGGTCCCGCAGCGCATCGTTACCGGAGCGCGCTCTCGACCCGCGCGCGCGCGCGGCCGACACTGTGCAAGTAAACACGCTCCTGAGGCGCCAATTATGTGGGGTTCGACCCTCGTAATTAGGACTCGAACCCCCCGAAATGACGTCACAACACGAGGTCAGTGCTGAGGTTACTCACGTAAGAGCCTTTTACTAACGTTAACATTTTTAAAATGTTATTTCTCTGAACTTTTATTTTTTACTTTTTTTGTAAATTTTATTTCACCAAATCATCTGTTATGATTATTTTAGGATTACTTTTAAATCATTTTTATGTAAAGGACGTCGAATTAGCACTGAGCCTGAAATGTGCTTCATAAACAAACTTGCTTTGCTAACAGGGAAAGTTCTCTTACTTACGTTTTTTATAAGTTATTGGCCTGTATATAGTTTTATATGTTGTTATATAAATGTTAAGACAAAAATATTCTTAAGGTAAAGTTTGTGGAACTGTCTTATAACATTCTTAGAACGTCCTTATGACGTTATTTGTACTTGATGAATGTTCGGAGGAACGTTTTTGTAACCTTTAAATAATGTTCTAATCAATTTGACATTTTAACATTATTAGAATATTAAAAAACTAGATAGTAAAGTTCGTCAAGACAAACTTTAGGTTGGCTTGAGAAAGCTGGACCAGAAAGTTTGAAAAAGTTTTAAAAGTTTAAAATGTTAGCATGTTTCTAGCATGATCAGCAAGCTGTTAGCATGTTGCTAGCATGTTTCTAACATGATTAACAAGTTGCTAGCCTGTTTCTAGCATTATTAGCAAGTTGCTAGCATGTTTCTAGCATGTTTCTAACATGATTAGCAGGTTGCTAGCATATTTTTAATATTTATGTCCTTATGATGTTATTTGTACGTGATGAATGTTCGGAGGAACGTTTTTGTAACCTTTAAATAATGTTCTAATCAATTTGACATTTTAACATTATTAGAATATTAAAAATAAATGTTCAAATAACATATTTAGGTGAAAATAACGACGGAAACAACTTAGGCTGCAACAAAAATGTCCTGTATTTTAAGTTTCAACCATTTTTTGGCCACAATTGTGATCCTGGACCATAAAACCAGTCATAAGGCTACATTTTTTAGAAACCTTAGGAATAAATATGCTTTCATTGATGTATGGTTTGTTAGGATAGGACAAAGTTTGGATGAGATACAACTATTTGAAAATCTGGAATCTGAGGGTGCAAAAAAATCTAAATATTGAGAATTTTGGAAATTTACAAAATATCTTCATGGAACATAATCTTTTTGGCATATAAGAAAAATATATAAGAAAAAAACTGTTTGATAAACTTAACAGATGGGTAAGTAACCCAGCTGCCTTAAAATTTTAAGTTGATTCAACTCAAATATCTAAGTTGTCACTTAGTATAATTTAACATTTCAAGTTGAATAAACTTTTTTTGAGTTGACTGAACTTAAAATTTTTAAGGCAGCCAGGTTACAAATTATTTTAAGTTGACTCAACAAATTGTTTTTTACAGTGTATAAGTTGTCATAACAATGAGGGAAACGTTCTTAGAACAACAATCTTAGAATGTCCTTATGATGTTATTTGTATTTGAACATTCTAAGAAACGTTTTTGTAACCTTTAAATAATGTTTTAATCATGACAAGTAAACTGGGCATTATTAGAAAATTAATGTTCAGATAACATATTTTGGGTGAAAGTTATAAGAACAGGTTATATTGGAACAGAAACAACTTAAAATGTCTTGCTTTTAAAAAAGTTTCAGCTACACTGACCTAAAACTAAGCAATAAGCCCCAAGCCGTGGTTTACAGTGAATTTATAACAGCAAAGGGGCATTGTTAGGTACAACATACTTAGCTGTTATAAATTCACTGTAAACCACAGCTCCACATGGCTTATTGCTTTTATAAAATGGTTATTCCATAAACATATAAGGTTTCACAAAATAAAACAGCGCAAGTAAAGTGTAATGAGATTAATAAAAATATTATTAGTCCGCCAAACAATGTAGTTCCTCAGAAACTGTTGTGGATGCCAAACGAACACACAGACGTAAACGAAGGTGTATGTTTATAGAGTAATTTACAACAGCAGTGGCTCAACTAATCAGAATCAAGGACTATCTGTTTTATAACATGTTTTTAACCTACAACAATTGTGTAAGTTTCCACTTGGCTTAGAAACTAAAAGAACAAGCTTCTATTTTGTATTGTTTACTCGTCTCCTAAATTGTAGGGTGTTCAGTGTCTAAATTTGAAAGTGCGCCGGTTATTTGTGTCCTACGTTTGACTTGATAAAATTAATAGGAAGAGAAATATATTAAGAAGGAGCGAAGGAAATCACTGAGACTATTTATAACCAACACAGCCTCAGTGGACATCAGAGAGGACAAATAAACACATGCACCTGCAGTGGTGTTGATGTGTTGACCGGCGGCACAAATCACTTTGAAATCAAGATTAGAATAACATAGAGCTGGCCAATCTATCGCAGATTGGATTGAGCCGTTAACCGGGCCTTTCCGTAACGGGTGACGCACTGCTGACCGTGTTTCCAGTGTTTTGTCTTTGATGCATCAGTAAGGAATTACACAGTGGATTACGGTGTTACCGGCAGCTGACACGGAAAACTGAGCAGAGACCCATGTGACATTCACCTTTTTCCATTTACGCAGGGCTTTACTCAGTTCGTTTATGACTTACCCTCCGTGCACCGGAGACCTTCGGTTTACCGTCATCACTGCGGGTGTATTCATAATTGGGGTTTATTAGCTGAAACCCTATTGGATTATAGCATCATTCATTCTTGTGTCTGACTGCTCACTGACTATTTGCTTTCAGAGATTTATAGAGTTAATAACTTGCACATTAAAGGCAGGCTGTAGTGAGTTAAAGGGATTGATGGTGTGGACAATAAACTGAATGTGTTCTTATAGTTTTTTCTTTATCTATTTGCAGATAAAAACATATTAGATGTTGTTGTGATATATGGACATGCATGAATGCAGTCACGTCTGAGTATTTTTCCATGCACCGGTCAATTTTGAGGTCTAATTTGCTTTCATAATATGTCTAGTGGAAAGAAAACATACACAATAAACATTTAAACTTCCCTAGCTCCAATTTTTAATTTTACTAATATATTTTTCTGACGAAACAAACTTCAGAAGGATGGCAGCATCATAATGGTATTTTTACACAGAGATTGGTAGCTCTATTAGTAAAATCAGTTGACTTTATCAATCTTTGAAAATGGGTAGGATACTAAATTTGGAGTTGCACTGAGACTTTCATATCTCTGGGATTAAACCATACAGGGCCTTAAGAATGAAGACTCCAAAAGAAAAGTTTCTTAGGAACCAGAATCTAAAATCATATTAACACTACTTTAATACCTCTTAAGTTATAGGCACACATATTTCGGAAAAATAATAATTACGACAACCAACAGGTATGTCCATACAATTATTTTGATAGAGGGAAATGAGATACAATTCTAATTTCAACATTATCTCCTCTTCACACCTTGTTTTTTAAATAAAATAAGTTTTAGCTGTACACAAAGTGACCAACATTTGATTTTCGACCACTGAAAATGGGTAATATTCAACAATCTGGACATGGAGCCTCATTGAGATCCCCATATCTCTGAGACTGAATGATGTAGGGCTTTGGAAATTAAGATTCAAAAAGAAAAGTTTATTAAGAACTAGAATCTAAAATCATATTGCGATATCTTTAAGACTTCTTGAGTTACAAGCATTCAAACTTTGGGGAAAACACATGAAAAGTGCTGTTTCCTCATTTTTGAATGGTCACCATTGGCACATGATGCAACAAAGGTTGATAAAGTCAACAGATTTTACTAATAGAGCTACCAATCTCTGTGTAAAAATAACATGATGATGCTGCCATCTTTATAAAGTCATTTTTACACCCCTGTAATTTGACTAAATCTCATGGGGAAAATGACCTCCGTCTACAAAACAGTGGATTACTCAGTAAATATTCATCCATGACATTTAATATTTCGGGTTTCATCACTATACATGTGTATCTTTCTTTAGAATAAATATTAGAAAAATAAAAAATTTGAGCCGGGGACCTGTGGTTGAGTTGATATGGAACAACCCTATTGCACTTTTATCTATTTGCGCCTATAGATTTCAGTTTTTCATAAACACCAAACTTTACAGTTTTATTCTTCTCTATATTCTGAATGTTTGTTCATATTTGATTTATAAACCATTTTACTTCTAAAAACAACTCCTGAAACTGTGTTTGTTTTCTGACAGTGATAAAAAGAGAAATCCAAAATCCCCCCTGGAAAAACTCCAATATGACACCAAAGGAAAATATAACCTGGCTTTATCCATGGAAAATTAATGGAAAGATTCATGGATGTTAAAAGTTCATGGATCCATTAAAGAGTGCACATATAATTTTTTTATGTGCAAACAGTGGAGCTCCACTGAGATGTCTGGAGAACTCCAACAGCATAAAATAATGGAAAACAAGCAGACGTTTTCAAAGAAAAAGCATGTATGCAGTGTTCGGCTCAAGCGTGACACTGCTGTGAGCATCTGAAGGGCTTTTAAGAGACGACCTCTTCTCATTCTCCTGAAATTAATAAACACATCGTGCAGTCATAACCACAAAACAACTGCATGGCAAAATGTCACTTTCTCCCTGATGGACTATCAAAGCGCAGGCAGATTGACTCGCTCGATGGAAAAACGCTGGAATCCTGCGGTCCGTGGACCTCTGTGTGTGTTTTATTGGAGATTGGTTGGAGGACTCCGTCCGGGGAACGGTTAGTCGCTCCTCGTGCCGTCTTATTGATTGAAAACAAGAGTTGTAGCGGAGCCGTATTATCGTCAGAGGAGCTGACGTGCTCCACGCCACAGATGGCTGGAGAAAGACGAGGGACCAGAGAAGTTCATAAGTGCTTTTACGCTCAGAGTAATTGTTATTCTCTATTGTCATGATGTCGTTTGTAACGACGAGACGGCAATCAGATGACGGACCACCAAGGGCTCGCCAGACTTCTCATTTCAGAAACAAATGAATTTACTGGAAGCCAATCTGTGCGACAGAGAAAAGTTTCCTGCGTCGTTACTTTCAAGGCTTGTTGTCAGTTTCTCAAGCTGAGGAAGAGAAATGAGTAAGAGCGATCAAACAAGAGGTGTGAAAGCACAGAGTCTCGGGTCTGGACGGGTTAACGATGTCAGGTTGTTGGGCTGCATGACAGGTGACGAAAAAAACAACATAATGAGGCGATCAGACGTCAGACGGACACGTGGAGGTGAGACGCCTGAATCGCAGAGTTCTTAATCAGACAGACACACGTCCATGAGAAGAGACATATTTAGCGTCCACTTTATAATAAACACATGACTGGATAGTGACGGACAGTCTTTCTGAGTCTCCTAATTATCCTGACAGATCTACTTCATCACACATCAGTATTCATCATGCCATAATACATAAAACATAAAATGTACAAAAAGCGGTCATATAAATTATGACAAAATTAGATTTTTGTATTTGTCTGTGGTGACTATAGAGGACTTTTTCATGCTTTGTTGTTTTGCGATGTTGAATCGCTGTAGACTGATCAATAGCAAACAACACTGTAATTAAATTATTAATAAAATTATTTAAAATTATTTCACTTAAATAAAGTTTTTGAGCCTGCATTTATCTGATCCGAAGTACAGCAAAAACAGCAATATTTTAATTTTTTTTTACTATTTAAAATAACTGTTTTCTTTTTGAATACATTTTAAAATGTAATTTATTCCCATGATTTCAAAGCTGAATTTTTAGCATCATTACTCCAGTCACACGATCCTTCAGAATTTCAAAATGTTTTTTGAGCAGCAACTCAGAATATTATAATGATTTTTGAAATCATTTTAATATACTGGTTTACTTAAAAAAAAAAAAAGTTGAGTAGATTTTTTTTTCAGGTTTCTTTG
The DNA here is from genome assembly GCF_022985175.1 of Labeo rohita. NCBI lineage: Eukaryota > Metazoa > Chordata > Actinopteri > Cypriniformes > Cyprinidae > Labeo > Labeo rohita. The sequence continues at coordinate 37,547,626 of NC_066877.1, read as the reverse complement.
ATGAATAGAAATTTTAGAACATTTATCTGTAACAGAAATCTTTTGTAACATTATAAACGTCTTTATTGTCAGTTTTGATCAATTAAAAGCATCTTTGCTAAATAAAAGTATTCATTTCTGTAATTTCTTTCCAAAAAATTATATTGATTCCAAGCGTTTGAATGGTATAGTGTATAATGTTACGAAAGATTTTTATTTCAAAGAAATGCTGATCTTTTGATCTCTCTATTCATCACAGAATCCTGAAAAAAATGTACTCAACTGTAGCAGCAAATCAGCATATCAGAATGATTTCTGAAGGATCATGTGACACTGAAGACTGGAGTAATGATGCTGAAAATGCAGATTTGATCAAAGAAATAAATAATATTTTAACACATATTCACATAGAAAACAGCTGTTTTAAATAGTAAAAACATTTCACAGTTTTACTGCTTTTGCTGTATTTTGGATCAAACAAATAAAGGCTTGGTGAGCAGAAGAGAATTATTTAAAAAAACACTAAAAATCTTACTGATCAAAAAAAACCTTTTGACTGATAGTGTATGACAAACTTTAAATATCGGTGCAGTCAACTGGAATTCATGTAAATGTGTTTTGGACAGGTTTTAATTTCCATATAGTTTAAATACACACTTTATGTGATTTCATCAGTGAGTGTGTGGCTTTCCTTAAAATATTTCAGCAAAAAGTCAATGCTTCATTTGTATTTAATAACTACATTTTGACGCATTTGTAACATTTGCAACATTCAAAGTTAGTGATGAGAAACTAAACAGAATTTTTATGGCCTGTTTTAAGTTATAATAAAGTTTAACTGTACTCCTCAGTCCTGTCTTGCAGGTTTTGATCAGCGCCTTTGGTATGAATATTTGTGGTTGTTTTATTACTGAATTCCAAAAATGCAAAACATTTTAATGGAGACGTTTAACAAACACTGTAAATCCAAAAAAGACCCACCAACTACATTCATATTTAAATTAAAGGTCATGAAAAACATATAATAAATTCACTTAACAGAGACCGGTGTTGGGGAAAGTTACTTTTAAAAGTAATGCGTTACAATGTTGCGTTACTCCCTGAAAAAGTAACTAATTACATTACCTAGTTACTTTTTATGGAAAGTAATGCGTTACGTTACTTTTGTGCTACTTTTTAAATCTGGGCAGGGTTTGCTTCTTTGTTTTTAATATAAAATAATTCTAATGTAAAAGCCCTTTTACACCAAAAGTGAAGTGAATTCACCTCAGGCTGAAAGAAAAGTTAATTTATGCAGGAGATCACTCTTCAGATATAAATAATGAGGCTCAAATGTTAGTTTATCTAAAGTAATTTTAGCTTATTAGTATGGTTGAATTGCATCATCGAAGGTCAGCAGCAAAGACACTGGTTAATAAAATGGGATTAAGTACATAAAGGATATTTGTTTAACATATTTATTTATTGCAGGGTTGCGTCATATTCTGAGTTTGCATTTCACTGTTTTTATTCATTTTGAGGAATACTGAATCTGTTTTTGTGAGTGAGATGAATTAATGCATGTTCACATTTAGTCTAGAATACAGTAACATCATGTTTACTCACAATTTCCCGACAGGAGACTTGTCAATCAATAAATGGGGAAAAAAGTAACTCAGATATTTTCTTATAAATTCAAAAGTAATGCGTTACTTTACTTGTTACTTGAAAAAAGTAATATTATTATGTAATTTGCGTTACTTGTAATGTGTTACCCCCAACACTGACAGAGACACGTTTTCAGGGCTTTATTATTGCATAGGAATCAGAAAGTTTTTTTTACGAACAGCTGAAAGACAATGAGTCCATCTACTGGAAACACACGACACTGCAACACAAAATTCAGTTTTCACGGTTTCAATCTGTGTTATAGTTTCGTCTCATTTATCTTTATGGAAAGAGAACATTTCCTTAAAGGAACGTGCAAAAACACTTTAGTGCATGAAATCTGCTTCTTAATTTTAGATACAGACAGCAGAGAGTGTTGCGTAAAAATGAAAGAAAAAGCGAGTAATAAAAAGAGCCGCACCTACTGAGTCACGCGCGTTTCCAAACAAACGAAACTTACACGTCAAAACTTGAGCGTGTTGTTTGATTCCAGAAAAATGGCAGACGACCTGGACGATCTCATATGTTTCGTTTGTCTGGACTACTTCCGAAATCCAGCGATTATTCCTTGTGGACACAGTTTCTGTAAGGACTGCATCACAGGACTGTGGGATCGGGATGTGTGCAGATGCCCTCAGTGCAGACAAACCTTTCCCGACAAACCTGCTGTCACTGACTGGCTGCAGGTGAAAGAACTTTCTGAGAAACTGCTGAAGATGAGGACGGAGGCGGAGGATGAAGATGCTGAAGCTCATGAAGTGAGCTGTGATTCCTGCTCCTCCAGAAGAAGCAAAGCTGTGCGATCCTGCCTCACCTGTGTCTCCTCATACTGCAGCGACCACCTGGAGAAACACAATGAGCTCCTCGGATGGAGGAAACACCTGCTGACTGAAGCCACGGATCTGAAGAGCAAAACCTGCTCTCAACACGAGAAACTGATCGATGTTTTCTGTCGCACTGATCACAAGTGTGTGTGTGTGTTGTGTGCAGTGTATGAACACAAGAATCACGACACCGTCTCAGCGTCTGAAGAAAGACGAAACAGACAGGTAGATCCTGACAGACTGCGCAACTCAAAAACATCAGGGGTGTACTGGCATAAAGTTGGCTTGACCTTGTTGGATATTCGCAACTTTAGGGACCGTCTCTAAAGTTACTTACGACATTAGTGTACATTTTTCTAAATTCAGTAGCATTTATAGACTTACCAACTGCAGTGTTCATGTAGGTGTCAACTATAATGCACACTTTTTAGATTTGTAATATTTATTAATATAAACTATAAATCATATGTCTAAAAGGTGTGCATTATAGTTGACACCTACATGAACATTTCATAGTTGGTTTTGTGACTAAGTGATTTTCCTAAAATGCTATTGAGCTTTAAATTATGGCATGTTGTGCGTTTGAGCCCATTCGGTAGTGAAAAATAGCATTTTTAATGTATGATTTATAGTTTATGTTAATAAATATAAAAAATGTCAAAGGTGTGCATTCTAGTTGACACCTACGTGAACATTTTATAGTTGTTTTTGTGACTGTAAGTGATTCCCCTCAAATGCTATTGAGCTTTAAATTTGGAAAATGTTGCTTTTGAGCCTATTGGGTAGTGACAAATAGCATTTTTAACATATGATTTATAGTTTATGTTAATAAATATTAAAACTCTAAAAGGTGTGCATTCTAGTTGACACCTATATGAACACTTTACAGTTTGGTTGTGACTTACAGGTCATTCGCTATAAATGCTACTGAAGTTAGAAAAATGTATTCTAATGTCATATGTAACTTAAGAGACGGCGAATATCCAACAAGGTCAAGCCAACCCCCGGTTTTTGGGTAAAAGTCAAGTTTCTTTTCAGTTACAACATTCCATTTTAATATGCAATGGACTATCAACAACACTTAAAACAGGAGACATAACATTATTTAGACATAATTTGCGGTATTAAAATAACGGAGTGTCTATTTGCACTAAGTGCAAATAAGTGCAATACATTGCTGGCAGAGGCTATTTACAGTAACTCCACCCACCTATATGTGATTGGGCCAGTCAACACGCCTAATGATCAACAGCTGCAGCAGTGCAGACGATAAAATTAGTGTTTTACTCTTTTTGACACGTTTGACCCGGTTAGGAATCCACCGTTAAGGCTGACTTTTTTCTCCCTTTTAACGTCTCATTTCATTTCAGAAAGGTATTTATTTTAAATATAAATTAAAAAAATAATTGAAAAGTTGAAAATGAAGAATTGGATAGGGTTAGGGTAGGTGTAGGGAGGGTTATTGTCCCAATAAGACAGCATCCATTTAATAAATTGAATTAAAACTATAATTTACACTCAGTACGTAATCACTGCATATTTTCTTAATGTACTACAATACTTGTGTCTATTTGCAATAAGTATTGTAAATAGCAGAAAATCCTGCTGTTTTAACAGTGTAAATAGAACCCATTGTTATTTGCTCTTTCGCGTCTTATCGTGCTTGTTTATGTTTAAATAAGTAGTTCACTTCCAGAACAAAAATGTACAGATAATGTACTCACCCCCTTGTCATCCAAGATGTTCATGTCTTTCTTTCTTCACTCGTAAAGAAATTATGTTTTTGAAGAAAACACTTCAGGATTTTTCTCCATTTAATGGACTGATTTGGTGCCCCGATTTTGAACTTCCAAAATGTAGTTTAAATGCAGCTTCAAAGGCTCTAAACGAACATTTTACCTTGAGAGAACCTTGCCAGAAGATTCAGTGTTAATTTAATATGTCTGTGTCAGATGCCCATTGGCGGATTGGGATTGTTACATTCATTTTCTTTAATTGATATTGTGCATCTTAATCATGGTGTCTGAAAGATAATGGTATGTTCACTTGTGAGTTTTATTTGCTATTTTCTGTGGCCAGAGGAAGTTAATGGAAACACGTGAGAAGTTTCTGCAGAACATCCAAGACAGAGAGAAGGATTTGAACGAGCTAAAGCAGGCGGAAGAGTCTGTCAAAGTGAGTACTGATCAGATGAGGTTTCATTACTCCTGTCATCTCCTCAGGAGACATAAATTACTTCTCATATGTGACCCTGGACCACAAAACCGGTCTTAAGTATCACAGGTATATTTGTAGCAGTAGCCAACAACACACTGTGTGGGTCAAAATGATCGATTTTTCTTTTATGACAAAAATCAGATCATGTTGCATGAAGATATTTTGTAAATTCTCTACCATAAATGTATCAAAACTTAATTTTTGATTAGTAATATGCATTGCTAAGAACTTCATTTGGACAACTTTAAGTGCAATTTTCTCAATATTTAGATTTTTTTGCAGATTCCAGATTTTCAAATAGTTGTATCTCAGACAAATATTGCCGAATCCTGACAAACCATACATCAATGAAAAGCTTATTTGTAAGATGTATGCACTGTATAAATTGTATAAGTTGTATAAATAAAAAAACAATGACTCTAATGACTGGTTTTGTGGTTCAGGGTCACATTTATTATTCATCTACAAATCCATGATGTTTAATTTGTTTCTCTTTAAATGTGATGAGAAATGTTCGAGTTCATATTGAGATCTCTGACTCTCTGAGTTTGGTATGGTGCCAAATCTGAGCACAGTTTGAGACATTGTTGAGGTCTCTTAGACATGAGAGCACCTAACGGTTAAAGCATTTACTAGTCTTGCTGAATGAACTGATGTGTTGATGAAGTAGTGTTGTTTGTGTTTGTTGTTCCTGTGGAACAGTGTTCAGCACAGACGGCAGTCGCTGAAAGTGAGCGTGTCTTCAGCGATGTGGTGTGCGCCGTTCAGAAAACACACGTCAGCGTGAAGGAACTGATCACAGAGCGACAGAGAGATGAACTGAGTCACATTGAAGGACTTCAGGAGAAAGTCCAGCAGAAGATCTCACGCATGAGGATGAAGGTGTCTGAGCTCGATCAGTTCATGACCACTGAAGATCACATTCACTTCCTGCAGGTACAACAGACTCATTCTTCAGTTTAGAAAAGAACAGCACTTCCTCCTTGGTTCATAAAAACTACTTGATTTTATTTATGTTTCAGTGTATTTTTGAATTTAGGATATTAAAGGAGAAGTCCACTTCTAGAACAACAATTCACAAATAATGTACTCACCCCCTTGTCATCCAAGATGTTCATGTCTTTCTTTCTTCAGTAGTGAAGAAATGATGGTTTTTGAGGAAAACATTTCAGGATTTTTCTCCATATAATGGACTTCATTGGTGCCCCGATTTTGAACTTCCAAAATGTAGTTTAAATGCAGCTTCAAAGGCTCTAAACGATCCCAGACGAGGAAGAAGAGTCTTATCTAGCGAAACAATCAGTCATTGTTTTCGAAAAATAAAAATGTGTATACTTTTTAAGCACAAAAACTTGTGTAGCACAGGCTCTGGGATGCGCATCCACGGGTCGTTCTTGAACGATTCTTTCATTTTGAACGAATCTTTAATGTGACTCGGGAAGAATGAGTCGTCTCGGGGAGTGATTCGTTCAGTCGTGCATGCGCAGCATCATATTAGGTTTTGTACTGGAATTAGTTCATCTGTTTCAAGTCTTCGGGTTTTTCAATCGTTCGTTCATCTTATGGGGCGTCACGTGATGCAGATTTTGCTAAAATGAATGAAATGCCTCAAAAAAGGATTCATTCATTTTGCTGAACGAGACTCAAAGGTCGGTAACATGATCCGAACTTCCCATCACTACTACGAATCACGTGTAAGTTCATCGTCTGTGTACTGAGTGTGGAGAAAAACTCCATCTTATTTTCTCCTACAACTTCAGAATCGTTCGACATCGTTGTACCTTTTAGTTTGTAAACAGTGTTTGACTTACTTACACTTTCTTAGTCTTTGCGCGTTTGCTTTGTAAACACTGGGTCTGTAGTTCCGCGTCACCTTTCGACGTGATTCAATAGTACGTAGCGTCGTGGACGCGCATCCCAGAGCCTGTGCTGCACCAGCTTTTGTGCTTAAAAGTATACACATTTTTATTTTCCAGAAAAAATGAGCGATTGTTTCACTAGATAAGACCCTTCTTCCTCAGCTGGGATCGTTTGAAGCCATTTTGGAAGTTCAAAATCGGGGCACCATTGGAGTCCATTATATGGAGAAAAATGCTGAAATGTTTTCCTCAAAAACCATCATTTCTTCACTACTGAAGAAAGAAAGACATGAACATCTTGGATGACAAGGGGTGAGTAAATGTATTTGTGAATTGTTGTTCTGGAAGTGGACTTCTCCTTTAACAAATTTTCCAGAGAAAAGCCAGGTAACAAATCGTTGTGGGAACGTTGTTTTGAAATGTTTCTAAATCATTAATATATCCAGTTTTCTTGTTGTGATTGGAACATTATTTAAAGGTTACAATGTTTCTTAGTTCTTTATGAAATTGTATATTGAATATTAATAGTGTTATAAGACTATTCAAATACATTACTTTAAGAATGTAATGTCCTAACGCTTATATAACTTGTTTTTAAAAAACATTAGTTTAAGTTGTGAGAACGTTCTCTGTTAGCCAGGCATATGTATTTTCTTCATTCTGCGTTATTTGTAATCCGTAGAATTACCCATCTGACTGTGAAGAATCCACGTCTGAAGAATTTCAAGATCTTTCCAGCATTTCTGAAAATCCAAAAGCATTTTTTCGGAATGTGGAGCTGCTGCTTTCTAAAATGCAAGAGCGTTTGCTGGACGTCACCAAAGAGACCGAGATCAAGATCAAGTCTGGAGAAGGTGAGAGGACTTCAGTAAACCCTCCATTAACATTTATGTGACCCTGGACCACAAAACCAGTCATAAGGGCCAATTTTTAGACTTTTTGAGATTTCATCATCAGAAAGCTGAATAAATAATACGCTTTTCATTGATGTGCGGTTTGTTAGGATACGGTAATATTCGTCTGAGATACAACTATTTCAATATCTGGAATCTGAGGGTGCAAAAAAAAAAGAGAAAATACTGATAAAATCATCTTTAAAGTTTTCCGAATGAAGTTCTTATCAATGCATATATTAAGTTTTGATATATTTTTGTGGTAGGAAATTTACAAAATATCTTCATGGAACATGGTCTGATTTTTGGCGTAAAAGAAAAATCCCAATATCCTAAAACAATTTTTTGCAAAATTGATGAAAAATGTTTGTTTTTTTCCAAGTATTTTTGGCTATTGCTACGATTATGCCCATGCTACTTATGACTGTTTCTGTGGTCCAGGATCACATTTATTTATTTTTGTATTACTATTTCAGTCTATACTTACATGAATGAATGTTTCTGTAGCATTATCTGTATGTGTTGTGTTGTCTCTGTATGCATGTGTCCCTAAACTGTGGTAGCAGGTTCTTGTTTTGTGTTTGTTTATAATAATAAACATTTTAAAGGTTTGGTATCCATTGTTTTTATAACATCACTTTGATACTATTTTAGTTTTTATTCAAATATTTCCCATTTTTATTTTTATTTTTGTTGTGTGTTTTTGTAATATTTATTTTTATTTTTATTATTATAAGTTTTACTTAGTTTTAATTATTTTAGTACAAGAAGTTAAACTAAATGAAATAAAATTAATTAAAAATGTTGCCTTGGCAACTAGCTGAAATGAGATACTTAGAATTCCTTTTTTTTCATATTTTTACTAGTGCTGTCAAACAATTAGTCGCAATTAATTGCATCCAAAAAAGATTTATGTATAAAATATATATGTGTGTATACTGTGTATATTTATTATGTATATATTAGGGTTGGCAAACTATTAATCGTGATTAAACGCATACAAAATAAAAGTTAGTTTGCCTAATATGTGTGTGTGTACTGTGTGCAGTTATTATGTATATATAAATACAAGCACATTCATGTGCATATTTAAGAAATATTTACAAGTATATGAATTTATAGTATTTTTTATAGAATTTATATTATATTTAAATAAAAATATTTTGTACGTAACATATTTCTCTTAAATATATACAGTAATTTGTGTGTATTTATATATATATAATAATTACACACAGTACACACACATATATTAGGCAAACTCAAACTTTTATTTTGTATGCGAGAAATCACAATGAATCGTTTGACAGCTCTAGTATATACAAATGCACACGCATTCAGTATATATTTTGAAAATATTTACATGTATTTCCATATATATATATATATATTTCTATTCATATAATTGATTTTATATAAAAATATTTTTAATATATAAATATAAAATTTTTCTTAAATATATACATGCATGTGTGTGTGTGTGTGTGTGTAAACAAAGACTTTTATTTCGGATGCAATTAATCACGATTAATCGTTTGACAGCCCTAATTTTACGTTTGATTTTAGTTACATTTTTTCAAAATAACAATTTTTAAAGTTTGTTTTTTAACTATAATAACATCTTGATATTAATATCGGCATGAAATCAAATTTGACTCTGTTTACTTTCTTAACACGAGTAACTGGTGTTACTGATTCATTATCGAAGTGTTTGACTTCATAAACTGTCATCGAATAACTTACTTCTAAAATGACTTTTCAGCTGATGTCTTATTTTGTAACCAAGTTCCTATAGAGACACTTTTCACCCACTCCAATCAGTTCCTCATGATTAAAATCACATTATAGAAGTAAAATGGCTCACAAACACTTTCATGTGATTGTAAATCATCTCAGGAAAGTGCACAAAATGAAAAATGCTGCATTTTATGTAATAAAAAGTGATTTTGTGTAGATGGTAAACATCTTATTTGGTTTCTTCCAGCCGATGCACCTGTGTCACTGGCTGCACTTTTTGGCAAAAAATATGGGCAGTGGGACTGTGAAACCTGTCTGCTGGTAAATGAAGGCACGTCTGGCTATTGTGCGTCATGCCACGGGCCAAAGCCAAACATGAAAAGCGAAAGCCCTTCGGCACCTGCGTTTAAGTTTTGTTTTGGTCGTTCAGGATTTAAAGAGCCTTTAGAATCAGATCTTAATGCTCAGATAGAGAAGATCAAGGATAAAGCATCGCCAGCGGACTTCACTTTTGAGCCGTCTGCAACCCGCAAAAAGAATTCAGCGTTTTCATTTTCTATTCCATTTCCTATCCCTACTGCTGAATTTAACTTTGGCAGCGTGTCTTCATCTGGTTTCCAATTACATGCTGAGCCCAAGAAGACAGAAACAGAAAGAGTGAAAAGTAATTTTGATGAACCCATTCCCACTAGCAGCACCTTCAGTTTTACAGACTTGCTGAAGACCTCCCAAGGTTCTGCTCAGGAGGACCAGAAGAATGTTTTCCGTTTTGGGGAATCAACGACAGAATTTAACTTCAGTTTTCAGCATGTTCCCCTTAAATCCACATCTGTGGAGGCTTCCGGCTCAGATCATGAAGAAGAAGCATGTAAACATGAAGACGATGACACTCTGGACTTCGAGCCGGTTGTACCGTTACCTGATCTAGTCGAGATCTCGTCTGGAGAGGAGAATGAGCAAGTCGTTTTCAGTCACAGAGCCAAACTCTACCGCTACGACAAAGAATTACAGCAGTGGAAGGAAAGAGGCGTAGGAGAACTTAAAATACTTCAGAACAACGAAAGCAGACGTGCAAGACTCGTGATGAGGAGAGAGCAGGTTCTCAAACTATGTGCGAACCACTGGATCACTACAAACATGAAGCTGGAGCCCATGAAAGCCGCTGAGAAAGCCTGGACGTGGAGCGCCTTTGATTTCGCGGACGGAGACGGCAGCGCTGAGACGTTAGCCGTGAGGTTTAGACTACGGGAGACGGCGGACGCTTTCAAGAAGAGCTTTGAAGAAGCAGTGATCACTTCATTCAATGGAGCAGAAAGAGGTGAGCGTCTGTAATCCACTTCTCCCGTTTGCTCTTTTTACACTATCGCTCTATATAGACGAATACAACCAAATACAACAATCATTTCTGATAAATGTCAGATTGACTTGAATGGTGTGAGATGACTGGATGATTTCAACTGATTTCCTATTGAACTGTCAGCAAATCCAAATAGCTATTTCAAATACAGTGAATGAAGCTACAAACTCCATCATAATGCACAATGTTTACATCTAACATGTATTTTGAGCTGCAGCTCGTCACATTAATGGAGTGTTTCACTAGTTAGCAGTAAACCGGTTAGCTCATTTGCTCTCAGATTTGGATCTTTGAAATGAAAATATGGATATTTTATTTGTAAACATCATACTTTTTTCGCTTATTTCAGTTAATGTCATAAAACGCTAGTAGTAGTACTGACAGTGTCGTTTAAACATGACTGAAGACACGAAAAGCGGAGCAACAGACAAACCGATTCAACTGAGTGAGTCATTTAAGCGGGATTTGATTCAAACTCGTGAAGTCGATCATTTAGTTCAAGCAATTCACTCGCAAAAAAAAAACAAAAAACCAAACAAACAAACAAAAAAACAGATCAAGCCAATCATTTTTGAATTTAGAAATCGCTTGTAATGATTTAAAAAAAAAACATATATAGTGATGGGTTAAATTAACGGAGCTGTTGGAGCTATTTTGCACTTTGTTTATTTTAGGTTTAAGTTATAGCTGATTTATTTCTTTTTCTTTCTTGTTAAAGTTAATTTGCTTTATTTTGCATTTATGCTCATTTTCTTGTTTATTTATATTGTTGTTTATTGGTCACATGGTGCTATGTTAATTTACATAAGTAGGTCAAGGAGGGACCTCAGGCCGCGAGGGCATATGGTTTTTTACCAGCGTAAGAGAGGCAGCAGAAATGTCTGTGAGCTTGCTTTCTTTGTGTAAATAAACCTCCTCAAACTCATGGACATTAGTCTATTTTGGTACCTCTAAACCTGCGTAAAGCCTAACCTATGACGTAGCCTCAGTGGCCATTTGAGAAGTTTGATATTATTCGTTTTGCTTAAGTTTATGGACAAAGAGCCACTACAGGAGCTTTTCGAAACTCCATCTTTTGATTCAGATCGGAACGTCTGTGCGCGGATCGCGAATCATTTTATTTAGACCGGAACATCATACTTATTGTAATTAATCTCAAAAACCAGCGAGCTGACCGAGTACTGACAGTGTTGTGTAAACATGGCTGGAGGCACGAAAACCGTAGAGGAACTGGCAAACTGTTTCAATTGAGTGAGTCATTTCCGCTGGAGCCGCTCCGACTGATTCAAACTCAAACTCGCGAGTTCGATCGTTCAGTTCAAGCCTATTCACTAGCAAAAACAGTTCAAAAGAGCCATTCGTTTTTTAAATTTGAAAAGCACGTAGTGATGGGTGAAAGAGAGCTTTTCGAAACTTCGGATCAGTTTAACCAGTGCGTCGCAAAATGATTCACTATTTCAAAGCGCCCCAATCGGATCGCGAATCATTTGATTCAGATCGAGACTTAAATGTTTCAAAGCGAAGCAGCGGATTTTTTGAGCGGGTTCGTCAATGTTTACACTCACTTAGGAGCGCGTATCGCGAATCACATGATTCATTTCGGGCCTTTGGAGCGGATTCGCGAATCATTTAATTTCGACCCGAACGTGCGAGTTAGCGAATCACTTCAGAACGGGAATTCGAAGCGCGTTTCGCGAATCATTTGATTCAACTCAGCATTTGGAGCGGGTTCAAACTTCAGAGTGGGTTTGTGAATCACTATCGCGAATCATTTGATGTCGATCGGAACTTTGGAGCGGGTTCGCGAATCACTTCAGATCGGGAATTCGAATCGCGTTTCGCGAATCATTTGATTCAGTGCGGAACTTCTGAGCGGGTTCGCGAATCACTTGACTTCGATCAAAACTTCTGAGCGGGTAGACCGGAACTTCAGAGCGCGATTCATTTGATTCAGATCGGAATTTTAACACGAGTTCGTGAATCATTTCGCGAATTGAATGATTCGCGAACCGCGCTCACAAGTCCGATCTGAAATGATAATCATTATTTAAGTCGGCATTTCATAGCGCTGTTCGCGAATCATTTTATTTTGATTCGGAACTTCGGAAACTGAATCATTTGATTCAGAGTGAGTTCGCGAATCATTTTGATTCAGATCGGGTTGCGAATCATTTTGTGAATTGAATGATTCGGGAACCGCGCTCCAAAGTCCCAATCTGAAATGATGGTTCTCGAATCATTATTCAAATTGGGACTTCGGAGCGCGGATCGCGGATCGCGGATCGCGAATCATTTGATTCAGATCGGAACCTCAGAGCGAGTTCGTGAATCATTTCGCAAATTGAATGATTCGCAAACCGCGCTCAGAAATCCGATCTGAAATGAAAATCATTATTTAAATCGGGATTTCAGAGCGCTGTCCGAGAATCATTTTATTATTCGGACCTTCGGAGCGCGAATCATTTGATTCAGAGTGAGTTCGCGAATCATTTTGTGAAATTGAATGATTCGCTCCGAAGTCCCAATCTGAAATGAGGTTCTGGAAATCATCATTTAAATCGGGACTTCGGAGCGCGGTTCGCGAATCATTTGATTTTGATCGGAACTTCGGGGAGTGAATCATTTGATTCGGTTCGGGACTTCAGAGCGAGTTTGTGAATCATTTCGCTCCAAAGTCCTGATCTGAAATGATAGGTCTCGAATCATTCAAATCGGGACTTCGGAGCGTGGATCGCGAATCATTTGATTCAGATCGGGATTTCAGCGCGAGTTCGCGAATCATTTTGTGAATTGAATGATTCGCAAACCGTTCTCCGAAGTCCCAATCTGAAATGATGGCTCTTGAATCATTATTCAAATCGGGACTTTGGAGCGCGGATCGCGAATCATTTGATTCAGATCGGGATTTCAGCGCGAGTTCGTGAATCATTTCGCGAATTGAATGATTGAATGTTTTCATTTGGGTTCAGAAGTGAGAGCGCGAGTTCAATCATTACATCAATAAAACGTAATTTCATTATTCTCTGATGTGTTTAATGAGTTGTAATGTGTTTGTTTTGTCAATCAGAAGAGCAGAGCGCTCAGGAGCGGAGTGATGCTGATGTTCAGATCGTGTTTGAGCGAAAGCCGACAGCAGATCAAGCCGAACTGGCAGCCGGACTGATGCTTCCTCACACCTTCTTCTGTTACAGAAATGATCCGGGACACGCAAGCCATGAGGATGATGATGATGGTAAGAATATGAAGGGTCTGTTTACTTGATCTAACTTGTCTTTTGACAGGTAATTGATTAAATTACATTTCTGTCTTGCATAAAAACAAGTCAGTTTAGATGTAACCATATAAACACACTATTTAGATTATACTTGGGGAGAAACATATCAGTAAATACTGGGGAAGTGAACAGTTATGTCATTAATATTGCAGATGAAAACACACCGTCTTCTGGTTTCTTGGCTCTTTATGCACATCATGTCTCAGTGTTTAACTCTGTTGCCGTGTTTCTCTCACTTAGATGAAGATTTTGAAGGTGCTGTGAGATCTCTGAAAGGAAAGCTGTATCCTGATGCGCTCGCTGGTTGTGGTAAGTTAGTTTTTTTGTATGCGCACACTGAGATTAAATCATTGTTTGTTTTTACTGAGATTGATTTAAAGACAGTGAGAGAAATAGTGTGCTCCAGTTTGCCTTAATTCTGCTAATAATGCTGTTAGATCTTCATCTTCATGTTTATGAAATAAAGTTTTATTTCTGTAGACGCCGGAGCTGCAACAGAGACACAAAATCACGAGGAAGAAGAGAAGAATGATGATGATGATGAAGCAGTTAACAATGTACATATACAATCACTTCCCTGCTGGAAACAGCCTTTTATATTTGCCTGTGTAATAGAGTATTAACAATAAAAACAATACTTAAGGAAGTTCTTGTAAAAGTCATAGCTACAGTATTTTTAAGAGTAATTGTTTCTCTGAAATTAATAAGTTTTAAAATAAGAAGTTTTTCATGTGCGAATTTGATCATCCTTGTGCAAGTGACCCAATTTTACACTAAAACCCAATTCACACTATAAAAAAGTAATATTTTAAATATGCAATATATATGTATATATATTTGGTTTCTGACATCATTGCATCTTTTTCTACTCACTATTCTATAATCTTTGTTTAATCACTTTTTTATTATGTTTTTTATTATTTATTTAAAATTGTATTTATTTCAATCAATTTATTTTAATTTAAATGTATTAATTTATTAGTGTTTTGAATCAACTGGTTTTAGCTAGAAACATGCTAATAACATGCTAATTATGCTAGAAACACGCTAGCAACATGCTAGTAACTTTCTAATCATGCTAGCAACATGCTAGTAACACGTTAATCATGCTAGAAACATGCTAGTAACATGCTAATCAGGCTATAAACATGCTAGTAACTTGGTAATCATGCTAAGAACATACTAGTAACATGCTAACAACATGATAATCATGCTAACAATATTGTAATCAGCCTATAAAAATGCAAGCAACAAGCTAATCATGCTAAAACATGCTAACAACATGTTAAATCATGTGAACAGTGTGCTAAATCATGCTAGAAGCATCAACTTTCATACTTTTACAACTGCTTCAAATGTTCAGGCTAAGCTTTCTCAAGTCAACTCAAAGTTTGTTCTCAAACTGTCTTTATTTATTCTCACATTTTTTGACAGTTTTTCTCTAAACTTCTCCACAGATCCTCTATCTCTCTTTGAACTAACCTTCAATCTCTGTCAAACCAACATTTAGTTTTTCTTAATTTGGCCTTTCATATTTTCCTCATGTAATTGCTTCTGTCAAGGTGGAGCTTCCATCGGTTGAGGAGAACGAAGAGGAGATTTTGTTCAAGCAACGGACCAAACTGTTCCTGTGGGACCGTGATAATAACAAGTGGAAATCCTGCGGTGCGGGAGACATCAAGATCCTTTTCCATCCCGTGTGGAAGCGCTACCGTGTGTTTATGTGTCAAGAGAAGGATAAAAAACTGTGTGCAAACCACTGCATTACCAGAACCACTCATCCTAAACCTCTGCACACCAACGCGAACGCGCTGACCTGGACGGCTGCGGATTATTCAGGTAGAAACTGCAAAATCTCCACAGATTTACGTCTTGTTTGCCAGTTGATTTAATGGTGCTCATGTTTCCCACAGATGGAGATGGTGTGATACAGCAGTTTGCTGCCAAGTTTAAGACTCCAGATCTGACTGATTCCTTCAAAAAAACCTTAACAGACTGTCAGTGTCACGTGTCAGAGTTCATGCAGCCATCCAAAAGTAAAGCTGTTCCTCACGCTAAAATCTGAAAACTTAAATATGATGTAACAACGATATCACTGTGCAGGACTGAATGAGAATAAAATCTAGCCATTAAAGGTTTGAAGATGAGAGGTTTGACATGGCGAAGTCATAAAAACAACTTGTTTTTATGTTAATTATTTTACCAAAATAAGAGTAATCATACAAAATGCATTTTTTTTAATTTAGTACTGACGTGAATAAGATGTTTACATATAGTCTACAAGAGAAAATAATAGCTGAATTTATAAAAATGACCCTGTTCAAAAGTTTACACACACTTGATTCTTAACACTGTGTTCCCTGGTGAAAAAACCAGCTTATGCTGGTAGGTATGTTTTGATGCTGGTTTAAGCTGGTCCTTTGCTGGTTTATGCTGGTCCTTGACCAGCAACATGACCAGCATAATCCAGCACCAAAACATACCTGCCAGCATGAGCTGGTTTTTTCACCAGGGTTGTTCCTGAATGATCCACAGATGTGTTTTTGTTCAGTGATAGCTGTTCATGAGTCCCTTGTTTGTCCTGAACAGTCAAACTGCTGCTGTTCTTCCCACAAATTCGGGATTTTTCAGCATTTTTGTGTATTTGAACCAATAATGACTATGATTTTAAGATCCATCTTTTCACACTGAGAACAACTGAGGGACTCATATGCAACTATTACAGAAGGTTCAAACACTCACTGATGCTCCAGAAGGAAAAACCATGCATTAAGAGCCGGGGGGTGAAAACCTTTGAAATTTGAAGATCAGGGAAAATGGGCTTATTTTGTCTTCTGGGAAACACGAGGGAATTGTTGTGCTAAACACTTCTCATGACATTTAACAAACACTGTACATTTGAATAAGGTGATACAATATTAACTGCATGAAATAAAACAAAAGCACGTCACATTTTTTTCTACTTCTTCAAGACAATGAGTCCATCTAGTGGAAACACGTGATACTGCAGCATCATCCCAGTGACAGTAAATAAACATGAACAGATGAAAATACATCAATAATTTACATACTGCACGCGCACGTCCTCAGTTTCCACGCGTTTTCATATCTCATCAAATTCGTGCTATTTCTTAAATCTGCTTCCCCACTGTATTATAATCGGGAGCAGTGTTGGGGAAAGTTACTTTGTTACTAATTACTAGTAACTAATTACGTTACTTAGTTACTTTTTATGGAAAGTAATGCGTTACGTTACGTTTGCATTACTTTCTAAATCTGGGCAAGGCATGTTTGTTTGTTTTAATATAAAAAGTTTTATTTTTGGCAAATGTAAAAGCCCTTTCACAATAAAAGCCTCAGGCTGAAGGAAAGTAAATTCACGTCTGTACAGTAAAACACAGAAGAAGAAAGTTCAACACTATTCAGCAATAAAAAAGAACAGTGTTTGACTTGAACAATTTTTTCTTATTAATATGGTTGAACTGGATCATCAAAGGTCAGCAGCAAAGACAAAAACGGGATTAAATACATAAAAGATAGTTGTATTATTACTGAGGAAAACTGAATATGTTTTGTTTGTGTGTGACAGTGAGGTGAATTAATGCATGTTCACATTTTTTCTAGAACTAAAGTGTCTTACTCCCGATTTCTCTCAACTTGGGGACAGAAGAGCTGTCAATCAATAAATAACTGGCGTTACTTATTTGAAAAGTCTTTTTGATGTTTTGATGGGCGATCCAGTCATTATATAGATCAGTCGTCGGGAAACAGCACTGATGAGTCACATTTGATGTTAAACAAAACGAAACCTAAACGTCGAAGTTTCGTTTGTGGATCCAGCAAAATGGCAGCTAATGCAGACGTTCCCAGATGCTCCGTTTGTCTGGACTTCTTCCGAAATCCAGCGATTATTCCTTGTGGACACAGTTTCTGTAAGGACTGCATCACAGGACTGTGGGATCGGGATGTGTGCAGATGCCCTCAGTGCAGACAAACCTTTCCCGACAAACCTGCTGTCACTGACTGGCTGCAGGTGAAAGAACTTTCTGAGAAACTGCTGAAGATGAGGACGGAGGCGGAGGATGAAGATGCTGAAGCTCATGAAGTGAGCTGTGATTCCTGCTCCTCCAGAAGAAGCAAAGCTGTGCGATCCTGCCTCACCTGTGTCTCCTCATACTGCAGCGACCACCTGGAGAAACACAATGAGCTCCTCGGATGGAGGAAACACCTGCTGACTGAAGCCACGGATCTGAAGAGCAAAACCTGCTCTCAACACGAGAAACTGATCGATGTTTTCTGTCGCACTGATCACAAGTGTGTGTGTGTGTTGTGTGCAGTGTATGAACACAAGAATCACGACACCGTCTCAGCGTCTGAAGAAAGACGAAACAGACAGGTAGATCCTGACAGACTGACGCTGATTTATAATATCTGAGAATCTGTGGTAGCCTGTATTTGTCATTACATGTCATCTCATCCAGAGGTCCCTGACTTACATTTTTCATTGTGTTGATATTGTTTGGTGAAAGAATTACATAAATGAAGATTAAAGTCAAAATATTAAATGCAGTGGATGTATATTTATGGAGCAATCCCCTATTTTGTAGAGGAGGGTCAAATGATTATTTTCACCTGAGATTTACTGGGTGTAAAAATGACTTCAGAAGGATGGCAGCATCATAACGATATTTAGAGACAGAGATTGGTAGCTCTATCAGTAAAATCTGTTGACTTTATCAATCTTTGTTGCGTTATGTGCAAGTATCAAAATATTAAAAAAGAAGTATCATATTTGTTCAAACTGACCCACATTTGGTTTTGACCACTGAGAATGTGTACATTTTAACGATTTACTCCCAGAGCCATATTGAAATTCCAATATCTCTGGAACTGAATCTCATAGGGCCTTAAAAATGAAGATTCCAAAAGTAAAGTTTTTTGAGACCTAACGTCTAAAAGAGCATTAATATATCTTTAATACTTCTTGAGTTACAGGCCTTCAAACTTTGGGGGAAAACACATGAAAAGTGCTGTTTCCTCATGTTTGCACATTTGCACATAATGCAACAAAGATTGATAAAGTCAACAGATTTGACTAATAGAGCTACCAATCTCTGTGTAAAAATAACATTATGATGCTGCCATCTTTATAAAGTCATTTTTACACCCCTGTAACTTGACTCTGAAACTCAGGTGAAAATTGCCATTTTGACCCCCGTCTACAAAACAGTGGATCACTCAGTAAATATTCGTCAATGACATTTCACATTTGGGCTTTCATCACTATACATGTCTATCTTTCTTTAGAAAAAATATTTGGTTAATCAGAAATCTGAGCCGGTTGATTTGACACAGAATGACCCACATGTCTTTGTCAGATGTTGGATAATTCAGATTATTTGTGAGCGTGCATATTTATTTCTGCAGGTCTTACAAATAAAAAAGGTCTTATATCACAGCAGAAAGTCTTAAATGCTGAAAGCTGTAAAAGGAGTATCTCCTTTTTAAGTACAAATATCTAAACGCCTTCAAATCAAGATAATAAGACAAGGAACAGAAGACAAACAGTGTTGCAAATACAGCCTGTAGTACATTTAGAGACCATGCTGATGTTCCCGTTAATTTATTTATTTACATTTTCTTTACCTAGTTTTAAAAAGATCTTTTAAAAAGTATTTACCTTCATAAAACCTGTATTGATAATGAGCACTTTTGTTTCATTAAACTAAATGTGTGTCTTAATCCTAGTATCTAAAAGTTAGATGCAAGTTTTCTTTTCTGTGGCCAGAGGAAGTTAATGGAAACACGTGAGAAGTTTCTGCAGAACATCCAAGACAGAGAGAAGGATTTGAAAGAGCTAAAGCAGGCGGAAGAGTCTGTCAAAGTGAGTACTGATCAGATCAGATCTACAAATCCACTTTGCCTTGTTTTTCTCCTTAAAATATGCTTTTTAATAGCTGAGAAGCTCAGACAATTTGCTCTTGGAAGAATCTAATGAGAAAATCTAAGACTTTTGATGGTAGATTTTGGTATAGTGTCAAATCTGAGCACATAATCTCACGTTAGTCTATGAAATACAAGGATGTGTTGATGAAGTAGTGTTGTTTGTGTTTGTTGTTCCTGTGGAACAGTGTTCAGCACAGACGGCAGTCGCTGAAAGTGAGCGTGTCTTCAGCGATGTGGTGTGCGCCGTTCAGAAAACACACGTCAGCGTGAAGGAACTGATCACAGAGCGACAGAGAGATGAACTGAGTCACATTGAAGGACTTCAGGAGAAAGTCCAGCAGAAGATCTCACGCATGAGGATGAAGGTGTCTGAGCTCGATCAGTTCATGACCACTGAAGATCACATTCACTTCCTGCAGGTACAACAGACTCATTCTTCAGTTTAGAAAAGAACAGCACTTCCTCTTTGGTTCATAAAAACTGCTTGATTTTATTTATGTTTCAGTGTATTTTTGAATTTAGGATATTGACAAAGATTTTAGTGTGGAATGTATTTTTTTTTTCATTCTGCGTTACTTGTAATCTGTAGAATTACCCATCTGACTGTGAAGAATCCACATCTGAAGAATTTCAAGATCTTTCCAACATTTCTGAAAATACAAAAGCGTTTTTCCACAATGTGGAGCTGCTGCTTTCTAAAATGCGGAAGTGTTTGATGGACGTCACTAAAGGCACAGAGATCAAGATCAAATCTGAAAAAGGTGAGAAGACTATTTCTGTTATTTTAATATTACTGAGAAACTAATGTTTTTAAAGAAGTCTCTTCTGCTCATCAAGGCTGCATTTATTTGATCAAAAATACAAAAAAAACAGTAATATTGCAAAATGTTATTACAATATAAAATAATAGTTTTTATTTTAATATACTTTAAAATCTAATTTATTCCTGAAATGCGAAGCTGAATTTTCATCAGCTGTTACTCCAGTCTTAAGTGTCACATGATTCTTCAGAAATCATTCTAATATGCTGATTTATTATTAGAATTATCAATGTTGGAAACGGTTGTGCTGACAAATATTGTTTTGGAAACTGTGATTCATTTTATCAGGATTCTTTGATGAATAACAAGTTAAAAAGAACAGCATTTATTCAAAATATAAATCTTTTCTAACAATGTAAATCATTGCTGTCACTTTTTATTAATTTAACACATGCTTGGTAAATAAAAGTATTAATTTCTTTTAAAAAAAGAAGGAATTGAAATGTCATTGAAATGCCCCAAACTTTTGAACAGTAGTGTATTTTGTTAGAAAACCTTTCTATTTTAAATAAATGCTGTTCTTTTTAACCGTTTTTTGGGTCAAAGAATCCTGATAAAATGATTCACAGGTTCCAAAAAAATATTTGTCAGCACAACTGTTTCCAACATTGATAATTCTAATAATAAATCAGCATATTAGAATGATTTCTGAAGAATCATGTGGCACTGAAGGCTGGAGTAACAGCTGATGAAAATTCAGCTTTGCATCACAGGAATAAATTAGATTTTAATGTATGTTAAAATAAAAACTATTATTTTATATTGTAATAACATTTTGCAATATTACTGTTTTTTTCTGCATTTTTAATCAAATAAATGCAGCCTTGATGAGCAGAAGAAAAGTCTTTTAAAAACCATTACAAATCTTACTATATATGCATGTATATGCTGTTCTTTCATCAAATAACATGTTCCATCTCTAAAATGACATTTCAGTAAAAGTGAAGAAAAACTCCTCTCAAGGTTCTGCTCTGTGGGACCAGAAGGATGTTTTTCCCCATTTTGGGGAGCTGGTTGGAGGATTTACCTTCAGCTTTCAACATGTTCCTCTTAAATCCACATCTGTGGAGTCTTCTGGCTGGAAATATGAAGATGAAGATACTCAGTACTATAAGCCGGTTGTACCGTTACCTGATCTAGTCGAGATCTCGTCTGGAGAGGAGAATGAGCAAGTCGTTTTCAGTCACAGAGCCAAACTCTACCGCTACGACAAAGAATTACAGCAGTGGAAGGAAAGAGGCGTAGGAGAACTTAAAATACTTCAGAACAACGAAAGCAGACGTGCAAGACTCGTGATGAGGAGAGAGCAGGTTCTCAAACTATGTGCGAACCACTGGATCACTACAAACATGAAGCTGGAGCCCATGAAAGCCGCTGAGAAAGCCTGGACGTGGAGCGCCTTTGATTTCGCGGACGGAGACGGCAGCGCTGAGACGTTAGCCGTGAGGTTTAGACTACGGGAGACGGCGGACGCTTTCAAGAAGAGCTTTGAAGAAGCAGTGATCACTTCATTCAATGGAGCAGAAAGAGGTGAGCGTCTGTAATCCGCTGATAATAAATGCATGCTTTCATTTCTAATTGTATGGATCAACTGTTCTGTTCTGATCTGGTTATGTAAAACACTACAAAACTTTTGCCCAGTATTTTTTTTGCCACAATTTACAGTCTGCAGATTTGAGTTGTTTTTTAGCTTCAGACTAATTTCTGTTCGCTATAGAATTGCACTGGTAAATGTATTATTCAAATATTCATTTATTTATCTATGCATTTATTTTAATAAAAAAAATCTTTAATGAAATCTTTTTGTTTATTGAGTTATCCAAATTAAATTGAATTGTTTGAATCTATTTATTTTATGCAAATGTGTAGATTTTTTTAAATCAATTATTTAAATATAATTTGATTTACTTTAATCTTAATCTTAATTTTTCATACCTTAAACTAACCTTGAAACTTTGTCAAGCTATCATTTAGTTTTTCTTAAAGGAGAAGTCCACTTCCAGAACCACAATTGACAGATAATGTACTCACCCTCTTGTCATCCAAGATGTTGATGTCTTTCTTTCTTCAGTCCTAAAGGAATTGTGTTTTTTGGGAAAAACGTTTCAGGATTTTTCTCCATATAATGGACTTCACTGGTGCCCCAATTTTGAACTTCCAAAATGTAGTTTAAATGCAGCTTTAAATCGCTCTAAATGATCCCAGACGAGGAAGAAGGGTCTTATCTAGCGAAACAATCGCTCTTTTTTTTTTTTAGAAAAATAAAAATGTGTATACTTTTTAAGCACACAAGCTGGTGTAGCACAGGCTCTGGGATGCGCATCCACGACGCTACGTACTATTGAATCACGTCGAAATGTCACGCAGAACTACAGACCCAGTGTTTACAAAGCGAACGCGCAAAGACTAAGAAAGTGCAAGTAAGTCAAACACTGTTTACAAACTAAAAGCTACAACGATGTCGAACGATTCTGAAGTTGTAGGAGAAAATAAGATGGAGTTTTTCTCCACACTCAGTACACAGACAATGAACTTACACGTGATTCGTAGTAGTGATGGGAAGTTTGGATCATTTTACCGACTCGGACCTTTGAGTCTTGTTCAGCAAAATGAACGAATCTTTTCCGAGTCATTTTGTTCATTTTAGTAAAATATAATTGAAATGTTACGTGTGACTTCCCTAACACATCTACTGTTTACACAAACGTTGATCACACTACAAACAAGACAAAACTATAATGCTATAAGAAACAGAAAAGATTCATTTTTGTTTACCTGGGTCTTTAGTCTATGATTAGCTCACCTCACCTCTTCTCTGACAAGTTTTCGGGTTTGAGTCGTTCATTCATCACGTGACGCCCCATAAGATGAACGAACCACTCGAAAAACCCAAAGACTTGAAACAGGTGAACTAATTCCAGTGCAGAACCTAATAGGATGTTGCTCATGCACGACTGAATGAATCACTCCCCGAGTCACATTATAGATTCGTTCAAAATTAAAGAATCGTTCAAGAATTCATAGCGTCGTGCATCCCAGAGCTTTTTTTGCTTAAAAAGTATACAGATTTTTATTTTTCGAAAACAATGAGCGATGGTTTCGCTAGATAAGACCCTTCTTCCTCGGCTGGGATCGTTTACAACCACATTTGTGATCGTTTGAAGCCGCATTTAAACTGCATTTTGGAAGTTCAAAATCGAGGCACCAATGAAGTCCATTATATGGAGAAAAATTCTGAAATGTTTCCCTCAAAAAACATAATTTCTTCACAACTGAAGACAGAAAGACATGAACATCTTGGATGACAAAGGGGTGAGTACATTGTATGTGAATCTTTGTTTTGGAAGTGGACTTCTCCTTTAATGTTAGAACAACATCACTGTGCAGGACAGAATGATGATAAAATCTAGCTAGGAGGTTTGAAGAACTTTGACATAATAAAGTCATAGAAACAACTTACATTTATATTTATTTTTCTTTGTATTAAGAAGAATGTAAACATCTAAACTATCTGCAAAGAAAAAAAACCTCTTGGAAATCCTTTGCGCAGTGACAAAGATTCTGTTATTTTTGTTCTGTATGTATAAAGCCTTCTTTTTTTCAGTAGAAAATGAGGCTGGAAAAAATGTGATGTAATCTTTGAATAAACATTTTTATAAACACTTTTTTTTTCTTGTGTGTGTGTGTGTTCCTGGTAAACCCTACGTTATGGGGAAAAATATCGCCACAAAGATGGCAATATCTGAAATCTTTGTCCTGTTGGGGACATTTTTGGAAACAAGCTTATAAAGTATACAGAATTAAGTTTTTTGAAAATCAAAAAATGCCGAACACTTTGTGTGAAGCGTAGGTTTAAGTGTAGGGTGATAGAAAATACAGTTTGTACAGTATAAAAACCATTACACCTATGGAATGAACCCATAAAACGTGTGTGTGTGTGTGTTTCAAATTGGTGTGGTTTATTTCCAGGCTACAACACACACATACACTATCAGTCACGTTTTTGAACAGTAAGATTTTTATTTGTATTTTTTTTTTTTTAGAGAAGTCTCTTCTGCTCACCAAGCCTGCATTTATTTGATCCAAAGTACAGCAAAAACAGTAACATTTTGTAATGTTTGCTATTAAAAAGTACTGTTTTTATTTAAATATATTTTAAAATATCATATTCCTGTGATTTCAAAGCTGAATTTTTAGCATCATTACTCCAGTCACACGATCCTTCAGAAATCATTCTAATATTCTGATTTTATTATTATTATTATTATGTTGAAAACAGCCGAGTAAATTTTTTCAGGTTTCTTTGATGAATGAACAGTTTAGACGAGCAGCATTTATCTGAAATAGAAATCTTTTGTAACAATTTAAATGTCTGTATCATCACTTTTGATCAATTTAAAGTAATCAATGTCTATAAACAAAAAAATACAAATTAAAATAAAAATAAAATAAAAAAGATACTCACTCCAAGTTTTTGAATGGTATAGTTTAAAATGTTTTTTTATTTCAGATAAATGCTGATCATTGTATCTTTCTATTCATCAAAGAATCCTAAACTGTTTTAAATACTGATAATAATAAATGTTTGTTGAGCAGCAAATCAGTATATTAGAATGATTTCTGCAGGATCATGTGACACTGAAGACTGGAGTAATGATGCTGAAAATTCAGCTGCGCATCACAGAAATAAATTACAGTTTAACACATATTCACATGATAAACAGTTGTACAAATGTGTAAAAACATTTAACATTTTACTTTATTTTTGATTGAATAAATTCAGCATTAGTCAGGTGATTCATTTCAGTGAATCATTTCAAATTCTGATTCAATGATTCATTCACGTCTTCTCTCAAACATTCTATGAGGTTTAAAACTATCAGTCTGAACTTTCATTCTCACAAGACGAGGAAGAATCATGAAATTAGTTTAATAAACTTCACGGAAGAGTAAAAACACATTACCATCACAATATTCCTGCTGTTGCTTAATTCACTACGACCTCATGAATATTCATCAGATGGGTAAGCTTTTATTTTTAAAAGAAATTAATACTTATATGCACCAAGGATGTGTTAAATTAACCTAAATTATAACATTTCAAAAGATTTCTATGGTTTTCTTTTTAACTTTCTACATTTGATTTCTGAAGGATCATGTGACACTGAAGACTGGAGTAATGATGCAGAAAATTCAGCTGCGCATCACAGAAATAAATTACAGTTTAACACATATTCACATAGAAAACAGCGTTTTTAAATAGTAAAAATATTTCACAATTTTACTGTTTTTGCTGTACTTTGGATAAACAAATGCAGGCTTCTTTAAAACACATTAAAATCTTACTGTTCAAAAACTTTTGACTGGTAGTGTACAAACACCACATTTTACAGTTTAATTCCTCTTATATTCTTAAGATTTGTTCATATGTCATTCACACGGATTTATACAACATTTGACTCTTAAAAACATGGTGAAAATGTGTTTGTTTTCTGTCTGTTGACAGTATTTTCTGATTATGGAGCGGTGAAAAGACAAATCCACACATCAAAACACATCAAAGCTGATGTAAAGTGTTTACATTTTAACACAGATTCACACAGAAAGCAGTTATTTTAAATAGTGAAAATATTTCACATTACTGCTACTGCTGTATTTTAGATCAAATAAATGCAGGCTTGGTGAGCAGAAGAGACTTCTTTAAAAATATTACAAATCTTACTGTTCCAAAACGTTTGAGTGGTGGTGTATTATTTTCAGACATAATGTCTTGAATATGTAGAACCTTTCTCTGGTGTAAAACATGTTAATTTAACTAGTAGTTATGTTTGTGTATTCGGTAAATTGTGTAAATGTAGGACAGAAGTTTGCGGTGACTTTTATTTTGATGCGCGAGCGTTCACTTCCGGTGGCTGAGGCGAGTGTTTACTAGAGACGAGCGGCGGTTGTTTTGAAGAACATGAATAACGAATCCGATTCGGATCTCGACGAAAGAATCGAAATATTGAAGCAGAAATACTTACAGAGGAAGAATCAGGTGAGTTTACTCGCCCAGTGTTGTGTTGGATGTTTTGTGTTTATCAGAACTGACTGACGATCCGAAAACCAGCGTTTTATTCTGACGAAGGGAATCAAAATTGTGTTCTTACAGGTCTAGTTTTTATTTTGTGTTATGGAGAAATATATAATTCTAGTTTGATTTTTATTGTCTTATTAAAATTAAAGGTTTTTCCAGAGGGTGTGTTGGATTTGTCTTTTTATGACTCCATAATCAGAAAATACTGTCAACAGACAGAAAACAAACACATTTTCATCATGTTTTTAAGAGTCAAATGTTGTATAAATCCGTGTGAATGAAATATGAATAAATCTTAAGAATATAAGAGGAATTAAACTGTAAAATGTGGTGTTTGTACACTACCAGTCAAAAGTTTTTGAACAGTAAGATTTTAATGTGTTTTAAAGAAGCCTGCACTTGTTTATCCAAAGTACAGCAAAAACAGTAAAATTCTGAAATATTTTTACTATTTAAAAACGCTGTTTAGTATGTGAATATGTGTTAAAATGTAATTTATTTCTGTGATGCGCAGCTGAATTTTCAGCATCATTACTAAATGAATAAAATGACCCCAAAATGTTTGAATGGTAGTGTAATAAGCAGACAAAATGGTTATGTTAGATTAAAAATAGGTTTTGTTATATTAAAATAAGAAACAGTTATTTATATTGTAATAACTAATAACACTGTTATTTTTACTGTGTTTTTGTTCAAATAAAAGCAGCCTGGGAGCAGCAGAGACTTGATCAAAAATCCTGTAAAATTATAAAATATTACAAAAATACATTAAAATGATTAAATATTATTGCAGTTTAAAATAACTGTGAATATGTGTTAAACTGTAATTTATTTCTGTGATGCGCAGCTGAATTTTCAGCATCATTACTCCAGTCTTCAGTGTCACATGATCCTTCAGAAATCATTCTAATATGCTGATTTGCTGCTCAACAAACATTTTTGATTATTAGCAAATTTTTTCAGGATTCTTTTATGAATAGAATAACTCTAATATTTCTGCAGGTTCCAGATGCGTCGGCTGATGATGGAGGTGGAGGTGAGTATAATGATGGACGTTCGCACAGATCACACGTGTCGAATCCCTCATCAGTGACGTGTTTCATGTGTGACGCTGCAGGACGCACGAGAGACTATCAAACGGCCCTTAGAGACATCTACAGGACGCTTTCAGACCGTCCACGAAGGTCAGATATCATCTGCTATATTTAACGTTATTAATATTGCATTGAATTCACTGCTGTCTTTGTTCCAGTAGACCTGACAGCGCTGAAGACGAGCCGAGTGACGAAGATGATTCTCCTGACGAAACGAACGTGTTCTGCACAGAGACAGGTCACACGGCACAGAGAGTCAGACTCAGATCAGACGGAGCGCAGAGAGTCGTCTCACACTGATTTATGCTCGTTTGTGCCTCTCCAGATGTGACTTTACCATCCAATCTGGCCCGATCGTCCAGTTCCTCGGTGTTGAACGGCAGAGGGAAGGACGACGCGGATGAAAGCCGGAGCGGCGCAGCAGCAGTGCATGTGTATCAGGAGATGCTGCACATTTATGAGAAACTGCAGGTGAGACATTCAGCTCTACAGGAGGAAACTGTGTGAAATGACATAAGTGTGTCAAACTAAAACTATAAAAGATATTTTTTGTTGCTTAAGGCAAGAGACTGCAGGTAAATAGGGTAGAAAAATAAATCGTTATCACCTCACCCAGTTGTTTGATTACAATTATAATTGCATACAAGTTTTCTAAAATGTTAGGTTTACATGCAAGTGATGCATTATTTAATGCAATATGCTCTAATTTGCATACATTTCTAATAAGTATACAAAAAGTCAATTTTAAAATTCTCGTTTCATTTTTTTGACCTTTTAGAGTCAAATGTTTTTACAGAGGGAATTTTTGGTATCTTATTTTTGTCCATAATTCAGAAAATACTTAGAACAGACAGAAAACAATATATTTTCACAGTTTTTGGGGAATAAAATGTTGCATATAATTAAGCAAATTACATATGGCTTTAAAAATCTGTATTGTAATTAAAATATCTTGACACAAAAGTATTAGTTTCTTTCAAAAAATGAAAGAATAAAAATGTACTGACCCCAGACTTTTGAACAGTAGTGTGAATTGTTAGAAAACATTTCTATTTTAAATAAATTCTGTTCTTTTTAACCTTTTATTGATCAAAGAATCCTGAAAAAAGAATCACAGGTTCCAAAAAAATATTTGTTTCCAACATTGATAATTCTAATAATAAATCAGCATATTAGAATGATTTCTGAAGGATCATGTGACAATTAAGACTGGAGTAACAGCTGATGAAAATTCAGCTTTGCATCACAGGAATAAATTATATTTTAAAGTATGTTAAAATAAAAACTATTATTTTATATAATAATAACATTTTGCAATTTTACAGTTTTTTTCTGTATTTTTTATCAAATATATGCAGCCTTGATGAGCAGAAGAGACTTCTTTAAAAAACATTAAAAGTCGTACTGATCTCAAACGTTTGAGCGGACGTGTAGATGAAAACTATCACTTAATAATCAGCCTGTAGTTGTCATATCAGTGTTATTTGGTTGTGTGTTTGTGATTGTGTGTGTGATGTGTCAGGCGGAGCGTGTCAGTCAGCAGGCGTGGGCGGCGGAGCTGTGTGAGCGAGAGCGTGATCTGCAGCAGAGAGAGAATGCCTTCCTGCAGCAGCAGCGCAGCGTTCACAGACTCAGAGGAGCCCAGCAGGAAGTGCTGACTCGCGTCCAGAGCCTGCAGCAGGTCTGCGTCACCTCTCAGACGACCCTCATTCACTCACACCACCATCTGACACATTCTCTACGGTGTGCAGTACACAAACAGTCAAACACTGCATCATTCTGCTGGTTTTAGTCTGTTGATGTGCTTAAAAATGTTTTTAATCATGTTAATACAAATTACAATTTTACAGTTTGGAGGAAAAATGAGTCTTGATTATCTTCTATTTTAAATTTTAGTAACTCATATATGCAACCATGGACCACACATCCACTCATAAGTATCACAGGTATATTTGTAGACAATAATACATTGCATGGGTCAAACCGTTATGCCAAAAAATCATTAGGATATTAAGTAAAGATTATGTTCCGTGAAGATATTTTGTGAATTTACTACCATAAATATGTCAAACATTAATTTTTGATTAGTAATATGCATTGCTTAGAACTTCATTTGGACAACTTTTAAGGTGATTTTCTCAATATTTAGATTTTTTTGCACCCTCAGATTACAGATTTTCTAATAGTTGTATCTCAGACAAATATTGTCCTATCCCAACAAACCATACGTCGGTGGAAGGATTATTTATTCAGTTTTCAGATGATTTCAAAATATTGACCCCTGTTACTGGTTTTGTGGTCCAGGGTCAAATATGGTTATGAAAATTGACAAAGAAGTTGACATGGCATTAAAAAACAACAAGCACATTGAATTATTAAGCAAATAAACTGACTGAATGAAATGATGAATCCATCCCAAATATAATTGTTTTTTTCCTGCAGCAATATCAGCAAGAGAAAAGTGAGCTGGAAGCGGCTCTGAAGCAGAAAACTAAAGAGAATAAGAGGATGAAGGCCAGTTTTGACTCCATTAAGGAATTAAATGATTCTATGAAGAAACAGGTCAGACATCTGTCATCAATCATGCGTTAAAAAAACATGATGTATGCGCTAGCAGTCAAAAGTTTCTGAACAGTAAGATATTTAATGTTTTTTTTTTTTTTTTTTTATTTCTCTCCTGCTCACTAAGCCTGCATTTATTTGATCCAAAATGAAGCAGTAATATAAACTATTTTTACGATTTAAAACAACTGTTTTCAATTTGAATATATTTTAAAATGTAATTTATTCCGTGATTTAAAAGCTGAATTTTCAGCATCATTACTCCAGTCTTCAGTGTCACATGATCCTTCAGAAATCATTCTAATATGCTGATTTGCTGCCTAACAAACATTTATGATTATTATTATTAATAGTCATAAATTATACTAAAGTCAGTATAATTTTTGTTTAGAGATTAATACTTTTATTTAGCAAGGATGCCTTAAAATGATCAAAAGTGATGGTAAAGACATTTTATAATGTTACAAAAGATTTCTATTTCAGATAAATGCTGCTCTTGTGAACTTTCTATTCATCAAAGAAACCTGAAAATATTCTTGTCATCTGTTTTCAACAACAACAACAACAACAACAACAATACTACTACTACTACTACTAATAACGATAATGATAATAATAATAATAATGTTAGTAATAATGTTTTTTTGAGCAGCAAATTTAGAATGATTCCTGAATAATCACATGACTGGAGTAATGATGCTAAAAATTCAGATTTGATCACAGGAATAAATTACATTTTAAAATATATTCAAATAGAAAGCAGGTTTTTAAATAGTAAAACTATTTCACATTTTTTACAAAATTTTTTACAATTTTTTTCTGTATTTTGGATCAAGTAAATGCAGGCTTGGTGAGCGGAAGAGACTTCTTTAAAAAACATTAACAATCTCACTGTTCAAAAACTTTTGACTGGTAGTGTAAATATTTTAAAATTAAAATTAAAAATATGCATAATTACTTTTACTCCATTTAATTCCATTAAATAATGTATTGTTTGTGAAATAATCATGGGGTAATGTCTGTTTATAAAATGCAGTGAATGAAAGGTGTTTCATGTCATTTGATTGTTTTCTCTTTTCTTTTGGATTTTGATGAACCATAAACACTAAAACTATCTGATAAACAACCCTTAATAATGAGCTGTTTCTCATCTCGTCGTGTTTTATTTCACGTCCTGTGGTGTAAATCTGGACTCGTGTCTGTCGTCACACTGTATATACTGTATATACGTTTACTCTCAGCGTTGTTGATGTTACAGCGAGGCTGTCCACTGTCGTCTGAGCTGCACGTGTGTTTGATTCTGTCTGTGATGATGAGTAACCACAGTTCGTTTGTGCAGCTTAATGAGGTCAGCGAGCAGAACAGGAAGTTGGAATGTCAGTCGCGGAAAGTTCAAGCTCGACTGGAGAACCTGCAGGTACGAGACCAGTGTATTTCTAATACATTCACTATTGATGATGTTTTAATGTTTTACATTTTAATGATCTTGATTTAGAAGTCTCTTCTGCTCATTAAAGCTGCATTTATTTGATCAGAAATACATTAAAACATTGAAATATTTTTACAATTTAAAACAGCTGTTTTCTACGTGAATATCTGTTAAACTGAAATTTATTTTGGTGATCAAAGCGGAGTTTTTAGCATCATTACTCCAGTCTTCAGTGTCACATTATATATTCATAGATGAAATATATATATATATATAACCATTCAAAAATTTATACATTAACATTTATTTTTACTTAATTATTTTTACTCCATTTATTTATTTATTCCATATAATAATCATTCTGTGGAAACTGTCATGCATTTTATTTTTCAGGATTCATTGTTAATGTCAATTGTCAATGTTAATGTACCAATTATATATTTTAATTATTTAATTATAATATATATATATTTTTTTTTTTAAAACATATATGTAGGTGTTTCATGACATTTGATAATTTTCTTATTTTCTTTTTTCATTTGGGTTTTCATAAAGCTGTGATAAATTACCATTCAAAAATTGTATTATTTTTTTTAATCATCAAGGACACATTAAATTGTTCACAATTGTCAATAAAGGCATTTATATTGTTTCAAAATATTTCCATTTCAAATAAATGCTGCTCTTTTGAACTTTGTTCATCTGTGAATCCTAAAGTGTATGCCAGTTTCCACAAAAATATTGTGCAGCACAACTGTTTTCAACATTGCTAATAATCATAAATGTTTGTTGAGCAGCAAATCAGTATATTAGAATGATTTGTGAAGGATCATGTGACACTGAAGACTGGAGTAATGATGCTGAAAATTCAGCTGCGCATCACAGAAATAAATTACAGTTTAACAGATATTCACATAGAAAACAGCTGTTTTAATTTCTAAAAATATTTAACATTTTTTACAGTGTTTTTGATCAAATAAATGTTTTGTGAACAGAATAGACTTCTTTTAAAATCATTTTAAAAATCATAACAAATCCAAACAGTAGTGTATTTAGAAATCTCTCTTCTGTTTGTTGAAGCTTTTAGCTCGTGTGTAACCAAGGCGTTGAGTTCAAAATAAAGCTGATGTGTGTTTGTTTTCGCACAGAGAAAGTACGAGTCCTTCACGACACACAGGAGCCGAGAAACGTCTGTTCCTAAAGCGTCCGATCCCAAACCCTGCAAACCAGAGAGACCTCAGTCAAATAAAGCAGCAGGCAAGGTAAGTCGAGCGCAAACACAGCGTGTCTGTTCAGCGTTTGTTGTAAC
Organism: Labeo rohita; assembly: GCF_022985175.1. Taxonomy (NCBI): domain Eukaryota; kingdom Metazoa; phylum Chordata; class Actinopteri; order Cypriniformes; family Cyprinidae; genus Labeo; species Labeo rohita. The sequence goes on along the minus strand of NC_066877.1, from coordinate 37,514,602 downwards.
GAGCGAGTGTTAATGAAGCTGTTTACACAGCGGAGCTGCAGTCGTCGCAATCAGCAGCGCCTTCCTGCCACCTGTGATTGCAGCGCTCAATCAGAGGAGTTCTGTTCATCAGAAAGCATGCTGGGAGCTGTAATGAGGACTAATGGAGCTGCTGTGCTGTGTGTGTTTGTCATCAGGCCGTCGCACACGGGCCGTCGCTGAAGCTGCTGGCGCTGCTGCTGGATTGGCTGGTGGACGGTCAGCTGATGGAGGTCAGAGACGGGACGAACCTCAGCGTCCCGCGGCCTTCACCGCACGAGAGATGCGCCAGGGTTTGTCAGATGCGTTTTCTTACGGACCGTTGACAGAGTTTATGAAAATGCATTCAGATCACATTTCAGTCGGTTTTGGACAAAAATGAAGGCTGTTTTTAAAAACATTGATTTCTTGACATCGCAACATTATTTTCATGCTAATTCAACTCATTTCCTCACAAGACTGTGATGTGGAAACACCTCGCTCTCATTACTGTAAGGAGTCCAGATGTTTCACTTGTGTTTGTTTTGTTTTACGACTAATGAGAATCAGCGCTGATTCATTAAACTCATTAGATTAACGGCTGTAGTCGGACACGTTTCAGAGTGATATAATGTACGGCGGGCTTCATTTTGCTCATTGGGATTTGATTGCTAGAGTTATTTTTTACAGCCACACATAAGCAGAAAAAAAGCGCTATGAATGATTCTGAAAACAAATATTTTTTTTCTTTAAAACAAAGTTAATTTTGAATTCATGGGTTTCGCATGGGTTTTTAAATCATTATAAAATATAGATTTTATTTTTTTTGTGACATTTTATTGCTGCTGGTTCTGGTTAAAGCTGCACAACTGGCAAAAAAATTAAAATAAAATAAATAATAAAAATACAAATAAATAATAAAAATTATATAAATTATGTATATATTATTTATATGTATTTTAGTGGTTTATTTTTATGATTTATTTACACTTCAAGAATTGCTTAAAAAGTGTTAAATTGTGTTTCACTAGTTACAGTGATGGCTTCAGTAATTATAACGAAGGCATCAGAATGAATATTTTTAAACTCAGCTCACACCAGAGTTTTTTTTTTTTTTTTATGAGTATTTTTTTAATGAACCAAAACAACTGTTTATATAAATATAATGCTTACATATCATAAATAAAAATGATACAAAAAAACAGATAAACAATTAGAAATGAAAGAAACTGACAGCTGTTGCAGCAATCTGATTCAAACAATAAAGGAAATACAGTAGATAGAAATAAATAAAACTACATTTAAGGTGTATTTACACTGTATTCGGTTATGAATGATTCTGAAAACAAACATTTTTTCTTAAAAAAAATAATAGTTAATTCTGAGTTTGTGGGGTTTGCAGCATGCTTTTAAACCGTTAGAAAAATTAGATTTTTTTTTGTGACATTTCATTGTTTGTTAGAGCTGCACAATTAAAAAAAGAAAATAATAAATAAATACATTAAAAAAATTAAATAATAAATAAATAATAATAAATATATAATTTTTACTTATTTACTTTTTAATAATTATTTGTATTTATGTTTATTTACTTTAAAAGGGTTAAATTGTGTTTCGCTAGTTATAGCAATGGCGTCAGTAATTATAATGATGGCATCAAAATGAAATGTTTTGGATTTTTTTTTTTTTTTTTTTTTTAGTATTTTTGTTTTTATGAAGCCCTTTTTTTTAACAAAACAACTGTTTACATAATGGTTATATATTATAAAAATGAAAACAAAAATACAGGTCAGCAATTAGGAATATAAAAAGTGTTAAAATTAGCTTCCAATTCAAACATTAAAGGAAAGACAATAGACGGAAATAAAACAAAATTTATTTTCACTTTTCACCTCCTGCAAAATAATTTGTGTTTTTGATGTGCATTCTATTAAATTGAAAATAAATGAGTCGTAGTTGTGCAGGTGTTGAATGGAGGGCCGATGGCGGATGGTAAAGCAGCTCACTGTGTTTGGAAACAGAGGTGTGATGATGATTGTGTTGTCAGGTTCTGCCTATGCTGGTGGAGCAGCTTCATGGAGCGGCTGCTGCTTCCTCTGCTGTGACAGAGTCGTCATCATCGTCTGTTCTGCTGCTGTCTGTGCTGCGCTGCATCTACTGCTGCCTCCTGCGTCTGGAGCGCAGCTCACAGGTACAAACATCAACACCTGACACAGCCACTGATCGTTTTGGACTCCAACGTGATTGATTTTTTTTTTTTTTCTTACAATACAGACTTTTTTTTTTGCCTTTTTTTTTCTCAGAAATCAGAGTTTACATCATCCTGCAATTGAGGTTTTTTTTGTTTCAGTTACTTTTTTTCGAAATCTCATTTCTCACTTTTTTTCCTTGAGTTTCTGACTTTATTTCTCACAATTCTGGCTAAATTCTGTAAAAAAAAAAAAAAAGATTTTTTATTAGAAAGATTTTTTATTTTCCAAACAATCTTCCTTAAGCTTTTCAGAGGTTTTGCAGCAAACATTGACACATTTCTCTAAATGTGCTGTTTTAATGTCCTCCAGCACGCCGTCCTGACCTCCACGCTGAGGAGGCTGGGCGAGGAGGTGTCTCGAGGGTCATCTCCGCTCTTCAAGAGCTCCTGTCTCCACACGCGCTTCCTCTGCAGCCTCATCATCATCAAGACCATCAGTCAAGGTCCGTCCACACACCTGTGTGATTTTGTCCCGAAATCAGTCAAGAAATGCACAGGAAAATAATGATTGTGCAGTGCCTGTGATATCTGTGGCTGTCCTTTATGTGGAGTTAATGCTCGTCACATTGTGCTTCATTTAGTATGAACTGATATTTCTAAGTGTGATGAATTGTGGAACAATTTTTGTGTTTATGGAATTTTTATAAATCATTGGTACTAACATTTTAGAAACTAACACTAATGATCATGACGCACGTCTTTATAGACGAGGCCTCTGGTCACGTTCATGTTTTGCACTTTGTCATGATTTCACAGCTTGAGCAGCAGGTGGCGCTGTTGTTGTTGTTGTTGTTGTTGTTGTTATGATCAGCGGCGTCTCGCTCTCTTCCTGAGAATCTGCAGTTCATCACATCCTTCATTTGCTTCGCATTTAGAAGCTTAAAAGGCCACAAATATTCAGTTCCCCATTAATGCGTTGTTTATTTCTGACGGCGGCTCCCAAAGTCAATGAATAAAATTAAAGTTCTGTAGTCAGTATAAATTGTTTGAGCTCCATTCAGGACTAAAATATCTCATTAGCATCTGTCTGATCTCTGTAGTAGGTCACCCAAAAATGAAAGTTAGCTACAAATGTGCTCACCCTCAGTTCATCCAAGATTAGGATGAGTTTGTTTGTTCATCAGATTTGTATAAATGTTTCATTACATCACTCAACAATGGATGTGAATGGGTGCCGTCAGAATGAGAGTCCAAACAGCTGATTAAAAACATCACAATAATCCACAAGTAATCCACAGCACTCCAGTCCATCAGTTCACATCTTGAGAAGACAAAAGATGAAACAAATCCATCAAGATGTTTTTAACTAAAATGCATTGAGTATATAACATCCATAATAACACTTTCTCCAGTGAAAATCTCCTTACATCAAAATCCAGCCACAGATTTGTTTAGAGCTGTTTTGGCTTGTAAACAGTGTTTGATCTGTGCAGATTTCTCTCCTGATTCAGGCCAGACCATTTTTTCACTGGAGGAAGCGTTATCATGCATTATTGCTATTTTGAATTAGCATTTATTTTTATATTTTCATCTTTTTTCAATTTTAATCATTTTCTAATGTGCTTTTGTCATTTTTATTTAAGAGATCTATTTATCTTATTTTTTTATGTCCGTTTTAGTTTTGGTAATTTGCTTTAATTTAAACTTATTTACTTCAGTTAGTTGGCAAGACAGCATTTCTAATTTTATTTTTTATTTTTTAGTTTAAAAAAACATTTTTAGAAATTCAAGTATAATATTCTTGTGTTCTTTTATTAATATGTATATTATTTATTTCATAATATTGCTTTATTTTTTATCAATTTATTTCAAGTTGTTTAAATACATTTGTTAAATAATGTATATTTAAATACAAAAAATAATAAATGAATAAGTTAATTAGGAAAATTGTAACCTATTTGAATGTCTGTTAATATTTGTAAGTCAAATTTTGTTTTAATCAATTTTTTTTCATTTTATTAAATCATTTATGCGATTTTCAATTTAAACATTTTTTTAAATTTCAATTTTCTGCCAAATTTAGTTTTAGACAGTGATGGAATGACACATTTACACAAATCTGATGAAGAAACAAACTCGTCCAAATCTTGTATGACCTGAGGATTTTCAGTATTGATCTGTTCTGAATGTGATCTGGAGTGTCGGTGAACCGTCGAAGGCTCCAGATGTTTGTGACGGAGCAGCTGGTTTCTCGTGAGTGTGTTTGAGTGTGTAAACACTCCGTTTCTGGTCTCTCTAACACTCACAAGGCTTTTAGCGGTTATTTGTTGTGCTGTGAATGAAGCTGAGCAGATCTGACGTGACACTGAGATCAACACACACTCGTTGAGCGCTCGTAAACACACGTTATTTGTTTCTTTATGGGAACTGCAGCTCTTTTAATGTGTTCTAATGTTAATGAGTGACTCTCAGCTGGTTTTACTTTTTGCTTCAGGACATCGAGCGTTAACGGGTGACCAGAACACTTTGTCATACTGAAGTCATGAAAGATTTGTGAAAAGTTCACATATGCGTGATTATACCAGTGTCTCTTCTTCTTGTTCTTCCTGACCCGTAGTGGACGTTCTGGCTCAGGCTGTGGACGTCGTGTCCGGTGCGGTTCGGACCGATCAAGGGCAGGCGCTGTTCCTGGAGTACCGGGCTCTGCCGGCGGTTCTGGCTCTGCTGAGATCTGGCAGTCCTGGACTTCTGGCTCCGTCTGTGGACGTCCTGCTGCAGATGAGCTCACAATCACGTGAGAAACTCTGTTTTTAATGAGTGATGTGGTGTGACTAACACTAAACAGACATGCAAATATGACCCTGTCCAAATATGTAAAACACAGCTATATATTGTCATATTGTTAAATTCTTAAAAATGTAAAAATTCATAAAAAATATTAATTAATAATAATAATTGTGTGTAAAATATTACTGGAAAATATTTAGTTTATATTTCATTACATCTTTGCCATTTTTACCTACTCACTATAGTAATGTTAGATGTATTTTTTAAAATATATTTTTATCGGTTCATTTATTTTAACCATATTTATTTAAATCATGTTTTATTTTAATCAATTTTTTTTGCTTTTATTTGTTTGTTTTTTAAATCAAATGCGTCAGTTTGTTCCTTTTTAAGATCGAATTTTATTAATTTTCTATTTATTTTAAATATATTGTTAAATATTTGTATTGCATTATTTGTTTAAAAAAAAAAAAAAAAAAAAAAAAATATATATATATATATATATATATAATATTGTATTATATTATATTTATTTTAATTATTTTATTTTACTCTAGGTATTTTATCATTTTATTTATTTTTTAAATCACATTTATTAGTTTAAATTACAATTTGTATTTAATTTTTTTGTTTCGATTTATATTAATTTATTACTTATTTAAATAAACTTATTGCTTTATTTTATCAATTTATTTAAAAAATACATTTTATTAATACATTTGTTAAATAATCTCTATTTAAATGTCTGTTTAAATAGAAAAATAATAAATGAATTAGTTAATTAGGAAAATTGTAATCTATTTAAATGTCTTTATTTTTGGAAGTCAAATTATATTGTATTATCATTCATGTAATTTCTCAGTTTAATATAAAAGGCTTGTATTGTATTATTTGTTTTTAAAATGTATTTATTTTTTATTTAAATTATTGAATTTATTTTAATTCTGTATTTATTGAAATATATTTATTTTATTTATTTTTTCATTCAGATTTATTAGTTTAAATCATTATTTTTAAGTTTATTACATTATTATTAATAATTATTCATTAATTTGTTTCAGTCAGTATATTAATTTATTACTTGAATTAATTAAATAAAATTATATTGTTTTAATTTTATCAATTGTATGTAATATTCAAATTTATTTATGTAATTTTCAATTTAATATAAAATATGTGTTGTATTATTTGTTTTTGAAATGTATTTATTATTTATTTAAATTATTAAATTTATTTTTATGTATGTATGTATTTTAATATATTAGCATTCTATTTATTTATTTAAATTACATTTATTCGTTTAAATCACATTTTTTATTTTAATTTATTTGTTTCAATCGTTATATTAATTTATTACTTATTTAAATAAAATTAAATAGCTTTATTCTTATCCGTTTATTTCAAGAATAATTTTTTAAAATAAACTTGGTAAAAATTTTTGGCAATTTCTGTTATTTTCATTTACTGTCAAATTTAGTTAGTTTAAACCTATTTTCATTTATTTTTATAGTTCTTTAACCTTTCCATGGACCTCATTATGGACTCCAGACCCAGTTTGAAACAGTTCAGACAGTTTATTTAATTCAGTCACGGCCTTTGCGTTTTAATAATGGGTTTAATTAAATCCCCATCACGGGGTAATGGTGCTGCACAGGTACGGTGTGTGTTTTGGATGTAGTATTTGGTCTGGGAGTTGCGAGTCGTTAAAGCGAGCGCGTTAACGAGGCGGGCGGGAATGTGTCGTTCTCTCATTTCTCGTCCGGTGACGCTGAGCAGACGTGAGCTCGAGCCGGACGGCCAATTAGCAGCTTTACAGCGGAGCGAGTGTGGGAACGTGTGACGGCTGGAGCGCCGGGTCGCGTCTGAAGGTCGTCTGCCGTAACGCGCTCCATGTGTCCGTGAGCGGCTCCTAAATCGGCTCCATCGCAGTCAAACGCTTTAACAGACGCCCTTCAACTTCCCTGAGATCAGACTCCCATCAGACAGACAGACACACACGGCAGCAAGATGAATGTCCTTCTCTCAGAAGCTGCTTTGAAACCGTATATACTGTGAAAACTGAAGTTCAGTCGTATAATGCTCAGCATGTAGTGTGGAGCTGCTTTCTTAAAGGGAAAGTCCACCCAAAAACCATCATTTTGTCATCTTTTACTCTCCATCATATCATTCAAACCTCGTTTGAAACTTTCTTCTGAAAGAATATCAGTCTGATCTCTGTTTTAATCTGTTTATTTCAGTCAAATTGATTATTGAATCACTTATTTAAATACTGTTGTATTCATGTTTGTTTATTTATTTTAATCAAATGTATTTATTTGTGTTAAATATTTTTATTTACATTTTTATTTTTGTTTCTGTTTGGATTATTTTTGCAACTTTTAAATTTTTTATTTTTTTTATTGTATTTATTTATTTGTTTTAACAAGCATTTTTACATTGTCAGCATCAACTAATCATTTTTTTTATGTTTAGATGATATTTACAGTCTTTTAAATTATTGGCACGGGTCATTTATTTAATTTTTTTCCTAACAAGATTATGCTTTTTTTTTTTTTTTTTTCTCAACATCAGCTAATACTTTTTTTGTCCTATATTTGGCATTTTTTTAATGATCAGCATCAGGTCTTTTTTTTTTTCTTTGGGTGATATTTGCAGTCTTTTAAATCATTGGCACAGGTTATTTATTTATTAATTTATTTTCTGACACAATTAGGCCTTTTTTATTTTTTTCAACATCAGCTTTTATTTTTTTTAGGACAATATTAGGCATTTTTTAAATTTTCAGCATCAGCTAATAATTTTTTGGCCTATATTTGGCTTTTTTAATTAACAGCATCAGCAAATTTTCCCCCTGTTTGGATGATATTTGCAATCTTAAATTATTGGCACGGTTTATTTATTTATTTATTTTTGGACAAGATTAGGCCTTTTTTTATGCTTTATTATACTTTTTTTTTGGCCTATATTTTTTTTTCTTTGGGTGATATTTGCAATCTTTTAAATTATTGGCACAGATTATTTATTTTTCTGAACAATATTAGGCATTTTTTAATTTTCAGTGTCAGCTAATAATTTTTTTTGGCCTATATTTTGCATTTTTAATGATCAACATCAGCTAATCATTTTTTTTCTGATGGGCAGATATTTGGCATTTTTAATTATTGGCATTAACTAATATTTTTTTCTGTTTGGACGATATTTGTTAATTTTATAATTATTTGCACTAATTATTTTATGTATTTTTTTACTTTTTGAACAATATTTAGCATTTTAAATTTTCTTGCATAAGTTTTGTTATTTATTTAAATTGTATTTATTGTAATTAAACAATAAATCAGATGTATACATTTATTTTTTATTTAAAATAAAATAAAATAAAAGTATTTATTTTTATCAATTTATTCTCAAACACATTTAAATCTATTATTAAATTGTATTTATGTTTCAATATTTTAATCAAGTCAGTTAATTTTTATTTAAATCAAATTTGTTTTTATTATTTTTTATTAATTCATTTATATTAATCAAATGGGTGTTTTATTATTCATTTTAATGTAATATTTGTATAATATAACTATATATATATATATATATATATATATATATATATGTAACTATGTATTTAAAAAAATCATATTTATATTAATATGGAAATATATTAATATGGAAACACAAATTAATATTAGAATGAATTACAAATTATTTTAGAATTAATATTAATATTAATATTCTTGTTTTATTGTATATGTTTTTTTTTTACTTGACAAAAAAAGAATATATAAATGAAATCAGTCAGTCGGACTCTTTTAGTAAGTGAATGTGCTGTAGAAATGCTGCAGCTGCTCGATCTTCTGGATATTATCAACATTGTTTTCATGGAAGGCCGTTTGTGTCCCAGCGCTGGATGTTCGTGTTTCTCAAGACTGGAGCGCAGGAAGGAAAAGTGTTTTTGCTGAAAGCAGATGTAATGCTGACAGTATGAGGTCTGATGTTGAAATAATCATGTGTTTTCTGCTCATCCAGATCTGAAGCAGAGTTTCACGCTAACGATTTAAAGCCCCAAAAGTAAGACTAACGCTCGTCTGTCCTGCAGGGACGCTGTCGTCTTTTCTGGACGAGTGCAGCACTGAAGATTTCTTCCGCTGCGCCTCGCTGTTCCTCCGTCATCCTCGTGTGGAGCCGCCGCTGCTGGAGAAGATGCTCATGCTGCTGCAGAAACTCTCCAGCGTCCGGTCAGTCGCTCACACTTCACACTTCATCCACAAACACTCATTCACTGGAGATTCATGTCACGGATCAGTTGCAGGTCGCGTGTGCGTGTGTGTGCATGTGTGTGTGTGTGTGTGTGTGTTGTTCATATGTTCAGCTGTGGTGCAGATCCACTGATTCTCCGTAGTGGTGAAGCGATATATCGGCTGGTATTTGGCATTTTTAGTTAATGGCATCAGTTATTTATTTATTTTGGATTATGATTGCAGCTTTAAATTACTGGCCCTGTTAGGGTTATTTTTTTTTTTGACAATATTCAGCATTTTTACATTTTCAGCATCAGCTAATTTTTTGGCCTATATTTGACATTTTTAATTATTGACATTAGCTAATAATTTGTTTCTGTTTGGGTGATCTTTGTTAATTTTGTAGTTATTGGCAGTGGTGATTTTATTTATTTGTTTCGGTATCAGCTAATTTATTTATTTTTTGGCCAGCATTTGGCATTGTTTTGATTATCAGCACTGGCTAAAAAAAATTAAAAATTGTTGTTTGTTTTTACAATATTTGCCTTTTTTATTATCAGCACTAGCTAATATTTTTCTCCTGTTTGACTGATATTTGGCATTTTTTAATTCTTGGTTTCAGCTAATATGATTTTTTTTTTGTTTGGATGATATTTGTACTTTTTTCAATTATTGCACTGGTTAATTATTTTATTTATTTTTTTCTATATTTGTACAATATTCAGCATTTTTAAACTTTCAGCACTAGCTAATAATTTTTTTTTTTTTTTTTTTTTTTTTTTGCCGATATTTGGCTTTTTTTTTTTTTTTTTTTTTATTATCAGCACTGTCTAATTTTCTTTTCAGTTTGACTGATATTTGCCATTTTTCAATTATTGGCATCAGCTTCTGTTTTCTGTTTGGATGATATTTGTATTTTTTTTTTAAGTATTGGTACTGGTTATTATTTATTTATTTATTTTTTGGACAATATTCAGCCTTTTTTGTAATTTTTGGCATCAGCTAATCATTTTTTTGGCCAATATTTGGCATTTTTTTAATTATCAGCACTGGCTGATTTTTTTTTTTTTTCTATTTGGACCATATATATATATATGTATATGTATATGTATATATATATATATATATATATATATATATATATATATATATATATATATATATATAGATATATATAAATATAAATTATTATTATTTTTTTAATTATAATAATCTGCAATTTTTTTTTGATTACATCTGCATTGGCTGATATGTTGGAAACAGAGCTTTTATTTTGATATCATTAAGAGGAGCAGCGTCTGAGTGCACACATTTCTCCTCCATCTTCAATAGTTTACTGTCTCTGTCTGCTACTCAGCGAAATAAATGATTACACCGACCTTTTAAACAAAGTTAGTAAACAGTAAACGAAAGAGTGTTATAGTGTTTGCTTTGCAACTGAGATGAAGTAGTTTGTCCTGAAGCTCGCCTAATTGCTACACATTACAAAACGATGTGCTTTTGTCTTCACAAAAAGAACGCTTACTTTAGGGCGTAGTATGTGTAGGTGAATTGTGACGCAGCATCACTGTCTGTGTGTGTTTGTTTGCAGGAAGAACAAGCGTCTGTTTGAGGCGTCGTCGCTGCATTTGCTGCTGCAGGAGATGCACAGGACCAGCGACCGCAGTCAGACCTTCATCAGCATGAACCTCAGCTCCATCCTGCTCAATCTGGGCATGCTCACACGCTCATGACACACACTTAACACACATAACACGCTAAACACTTCATTATAGATGTGCCTTGATGCTTTCTGTGTCTAATCATTCACTCACACGCAGCAGTGCAGTTTTATTTATTTTTTTGTATAAACTGAAATAATGAATTTATATACATGTTTTATACTGTATACAACCACTTAATAAATTTTGATAATAATAAATTAAATTGCCTCTAATTAAGAATGATGTGCCTGGTTTTGTATAATTATACATTTTAGAAAACATTTAGGCATGAATTGCATGTAACATTTGTATTTTATTTTTATATTATTTTATTTTAATTTTTATGTTGAATTATTTTGTTGTTTGGAAAATATTTGTAATTTTTAATTATTGTCACTTTTGGCACTTTTACTGTTTTTTGTTTGTTTGTTTTTTACTTTCTGCATCAGCTTTTAACTTTTTGCATCAGCTAATAAATGTTTTGGCTGATATTTGGCATTTTGAATTATCTGCATCAGCTAATTTATTTATTTTTTTTAAATTATTGGCACTGTTTTTTTTTTGTTGTTTTTTTTTTTTGGACAAACGTCAGCATTTATTAATTTTCTGCATCAGCTAATATTTTTTTGGGCTCATATTTGGTATGTTTAATTATCGGCATCAGCTATTTTTTATTTTTAAATTTTTTTTTTAATTATTGGCAATGTTTTTTGTTTTGTTTTTTTTCATTCAGCACTACTTAATTTCCGCAGTCAGCTAATAATTTTTTTGGCTGATATTTAGCATTGTTAATTATTGGCATCAGCTATTATTATTATTATTTTTTTTTTTACTGTTTGACTTGGTACTTGGTATTTTTTAAATTATTGGCATCAGCTATATATATATATATATATATATAAAATATTATTAATATTATTATTATTTATTATTTTTTTTAATTATTGGCATTTGTTTGGACAATATTCAGCATATTTTAATTTTTGGCATCAGCTAATATTTGTGTGTGTGTGTGCGTTTTAATTAGTGGAAATGGTGTGTTTTTTTTTTTTGTTTTCAGAATTGTTTTAACATAAGCTTTTTTTTGCTGATATTTGGCATTTTTAATGATCAGCATTAGCTTTTTTTTTTTTTTTTTTTTTTTTTTTTTTTTTTTAAACCAATATTTGGTTTGATGATGGTTTCCTCACTAGCATCATCTTTGGAAAACTATTGTAATAACGACTGTTTTCAAACAGGTTTCCTGAACACACTCTCCTATCTGTCATTGGTCAATCAGTCGGTTAGCCCCGCCCTAATCTCACGTGATTGGTTGAGTCAGAAGTTGACCTGTCAGATCAGTGTTCTGGAAGCATGAGTGATTCATTCTTCAGGAATCAAACTAATGACTCACAGCAGATACAGACCATTGCTCTTGCACATGTGTTCAAGAATGTTATTCTCTGCAAACATTGTTTTTTCTGACATTTGTTTGTTTAAATGTGCCTCATTGCGTTTCAGTGTTTTGTTGTCAGTAATAAACCCTGGAAGCACCTGCGACGAGAATCTCTGTTGGTTCTCCTGTGTGTTTCGGATGACGGGGTCGATCCGGACCGGCGTTTCTTCTCTGTCCTGTCACATTGTTTACCGGCGTGATGAATGTTTGCTGGAGCTGAATGAGTTCCAGGCCTGAGCGCACGTATGTTTAGTCCAGATGGAGCAGGATTTGGTTTGGACCGGACCGAGCGTCTCTGTTCTCAATCACGCGTGTTCCTGCTCCGATGGAGAGAAGCTCTGCTGACGCCGGATCTCCGTCAGTCTGCAGGTATAATGTTAGACTTCACACTGACGCTTTAAGATTTGACTCCTGATTTGTTTTGGCAGGAATATTGACTCTTATATTCTTCATCCATGCATCGTTTCTGCAGGACAAGCGTCACCAGACAGAGTTACAGAAATAAAGACCGTCTTCCAAGGTGTTTGAAGGTTTGACTGGTTAGTATAGGTTGGTTAGTTCTACATTTGTTTGTGCTGAAGTGAAGCACAGGTCAGGTCATGTACTTCAGCAGGTCGTGCGTTAGCTGAGAAACTGTCATTGAGATGAATGTGAACGCTAACGGACATCAACAAACAGACGCACTACACACTTCAGCTCCACACACATGATTTATAGAAATAAGCACGTTTTGACATGTTCACAAATAATAAAGTTCAAATGCAGCACTGATGACCAACACTGGAAATGAACTGTCACACAAACAGTTCAATATTTCTTCACATTTCTAATTTTGTTTAAAAAAAATCAAATAATATATATATATATATATATATATATATATATATATATATATATATATAAAATATTTTAAAATTTGTTATATATATATATAAATGTTAAAATATTTTGTCATTATTTCAGTATTTCTAAATATTTTTTATTTTATTTCAGTTCTAATTTGAGTTATTTTAGTACATAAATGTAATAAAAATTCTGAATAATACTGTATACATATATACAGTATTATTTTACTATCAAAGAGATACTATTATAGAGTTTTTATTATATTTTTTACATTTTCTGTTTTAATTTTTGTGTTAAAAAGTGTGTTGTGTTTTTCTAATTTGTATTATTTTTTCTAATGTTTATATATTTTTTTATTATTTTATTAAAACTATATATACAGTGTTTATATATATATGTGTATATATATATATATATATATTTTTTTGATATATATAGTTTTAAGTTTAGTTATTTTAGTACATCAATGTAATGAAAATACTGAATAATACTTTATACATATATACAGAATTATTTTACTATTAATGAGATACTATTATAATTATTTATATTTAAATGATAATTTTTTTTTAAAAAGTGTCAATGTTTTAGTTATTTTTTATTTTTTATATACTTTTCTATTTTATCTTTGTTAAAATTAAAGTGTCTGTTTTTGATATATTTTTTATTTCAATTTTTTAAAATGTCTTTTTGTGTATGTTTTTGCCATTATTTCAGTATTTCTATATATATATTTTATTTCAGTTTTAATTTGAGTTATTTCAGTACATCAATTTAATAAAAATACTGTATACATATATACAGTACTAATTTACTATCAATGAAATACTATTATAGTTTGTATTAATATTTAAATGAGTTTTTATTTTATTTTCTACATTTTCTATTTTAGTTTTTGTGTTAAAAATGTCTTTTTGTGTGTTTTTGTAATTTTTATTTTTTTTCTAATATGTTTATATAGTTTTATTATTTTGTTATTTCAGTATTAGTTTAGTTATTTTAGCGTTTAAGTTAAACTTCTCTACCAAAAGAATTTCTTTTATTTATTTATTTTTTTTTCATTTTTAACATTTTATTTCAAGTTGGCTTTAGCTTAAATATAAATGCCTTCAATATATGTAGCTAATAGTTTGCAGGTGTGTATTTAATGTGGTCATGAGCGATGAGGTGGTGCTTCAGTAATTGAGTCATGCTGAAGTCATGGTTAAATGAGTGTTTTGTACTGATGTGTGGTTCTCACTGACATATATCATGGTTTTATGCTGTTAAAAAATGAAAAGGGCGAAGAATGCCAGCGCAGTGAATGTTTTATAGGCGCAGGATAGAGTTTCAGAGCATCTCTCATTGGTTTTAATAAGCAGCCCAGAGACGTGAAGTAGCTCTGATTCCCTCGCTGATCTGTCACGGCCTGATTTATTCCTTTTCATTAGTTCAAGCGTTTAAGTGCTGCAGTGTGGATAAACTCTGTTTCGCGGAGACGCTGCTCGCTCTGATTTATACGTGCGGACTCTTGGCTGACCGGAACGCCAGTGGAAGTCGTGTTTCGGCCCGTTTGTCCTCATTAAACATTAATTTACTTGTTCAAGTATTCATGCTTCAGCAGTGGTGTCGTTACTGACCGCCGTGTGGTTCGAGGCTGATTATAGGTGGGTTTGTGGTGTCAGACCTCAGCGTTATGAACTCAAGGAAACAAGACTGGTCTTGGCACTAAACTCTGGTTCGGGGTCATTTGTGAGTTTTGATGGGTTGATGATGATGATGCAGTACAGCACTGAACTCTCAAATATGAACATAATGTTCATTTGTTACATTGGAAAGTCAAATGTGTTGTGTTGCGTTCTGTAGTATATACTGCAGTGTAGACCGCGTCAAGAATGAAGAACATATAGTGTGCAAAGCATGCATACTGAATATTATGATTGATATGTTAGTATGCAATTGAGAACACAGCCAAAATCAGTGTGGATAGTAGCACACTGCACATGTAGTATACAGTGTAGTACTAGTAATCATTCAAGTACTAATGTAGAGTGTCCATATAAAGTGCACAGCATGCATATGTCATCATGTGAGTAGTACAGTAGCACACTGTGTATGCATTGCAGTCTGCTCAGTAATACTGTATATACTGTAGCGTAGTAGCTCATCAAGAACCCATGCAAAATCTCCCCATAGTGTGCATAACATGCACACTAAATAGTGTGATTAGTGTGTTAGTATGCAATTGAGAACACAGCCAAGATCAGTGTGGGTAGCAGCGCACTTCGTAAGCAGTGCAAGTGTGCATTACAGTGTGGGATAGTGACCATTGTAGTATGCAGTGCAATGTGTTCTGTAGTATATACTGCAGTCTAGACCCCATCAGGAATGAAGAACCAATGCAGAATAGTGTGCACAGTGCAGTGTGGGTAGAGTACCAATGCATTGTGCTCTGTAGTATATACTCCAGTGTAGTAGGTCATCAAGAACCCATCCAGAGTGCCCACATAGTGTGCTAAGTATACATACTAAATAGTATGATTGATATGTTAGTATGCAATTGAGAACATGGCTAAAATCACATGCAGTGTAGTGTGTATTGCAGTGTGGGATACAGTACCCAACACAGTGTGCTCTGTAGTATACAGTGTTGTAAGTCATTCAAGTACTAATGTAGAACATCCATATAGTGTGCACAACATGCATACTAAATAGTGTGATTAGTATGTTAGTATGCAATTGAGAACACAGCCAGAATCAATGTGGGTAGCAGCGCACTTCGTAAGCAGTGCAAGTGTGCATTACAGTGTGGGATAGTGACCATTGTAGTATGCAGTGCAATGTGTTCTGTAGTATATACTGCAGTGTAGACCACATCAAGAATGAAGAACCCATGCTTAGTGCCCACGTATAGTGTGCAAAGCATGCATACTGAATACTATGATTGATATGTTAGTATGCAATTGAGAACACAGCCAAAATCAATGTGGATAGTAGCACACTGCACGTGTGTGCATTACAGTGTGGAATAGAGAGCCCATGCAATGCAATGTGTTCTGTAGTATATACTGCAGTGTAGACCCATCAAGAATGAAGAACCAATGCAGAATAGTGTGCATAGTGCAGTGTGCATTGCAGTGTGAGTAGAGTACCAATGCATTGTGCTCTGTAGTATATACTCCAGTGCAGTAGGTCATCAAGAACCCATGCAGAGTGCCCATATAGTGTGCAAAGCATACATACTAAATGGTATGATTGATATGTTGGTATGCAATTGAGGACACAGCCCAAATCGCTGTGGATAGTAGCAATAGTGTGTGTTGCAGTGTGGGATACAGGACCCAGTGCAGTGTGCTCTGTAGTATACAGTGTAGTAAGTCATGCAAGTACTAATGTGGAGCATCCACATAGTGTGCACAGCATGCATACTAAAAAGTGTGATTAGTATGTTAGTATGCAATTATGAACACAGCCAGGATCATGTGGGTAGTACAGTAGCACACTGTATGCACATTGCAGTGTTGGTTACAGTATGCAGTGCAGTGTGCTCAGTAATACTGTATATACTGCAGTGTTGTAAATCAAGAACCCATACAGAATGTCCACATAGTGTGCACAAAAAGCATGCTAAATAGTGTGATTAGTATGTTAGTATGCAATTGAGAACACAGCCAGAATCAATGTAGATAGTATAGCACACTGCACATGCAGTGCAGTGTGTATTACAATGTAGGATACAGTACCAATGCAGTGTGCTTTGTAAATCATTCAAGTACTAATGCAGAATGTCCACATAGTTTAGTGTGCACAGCATGCATACTAAAAAGTGTGATTAGTGTGTAATTGTAAACACAGCCAGAATCAAGCACATTGCTTACATAGTGGAGTGTGGGATACATCACCCAGTGCAGTATGCATTTTTGTGTGCATGCCATTGTGGGATCGAGTATGCAGTGTAGTGTATATTGCAGTATGGGATACATTACCCAGTGCCGTGTGCTCTGTGCTACTACAGTACTACTCAGTGTACTAAGTCATTCAAGTACTAATGCAGAGCACCCATATAGTGTGCACAGCATGCATACTAAATCATGTCATGGATATAAATTAGTATGCAATTGAGAACACAGACAGAATTAATGTGGATAGTAGCACACTGTACAGTCTGAATGACTAGGATACAGTATCTAGTCATTCAAGTAGTAATGCAGATGCATACTAAATCGTGTGATTAGTATGTTAGCGTGTGATTGTGAACAGAGCCGTAATCAGTGCGCTGCAGGTGTTTTGTGTGTGATCACTGGGCGCCTGCAGATCCAGCAAACACTCGTGAGTGTTTTTATCTCCACACTGATCAACTGTGCTCACTTTATAATTTTTTTTCCCACTTTGTTTTTATCTCTCTCACACTTGAGCTGAGGAAGTGTAAATCATTTCCCATGTTTGTTGGGAGTGATTGATGAGGCTGACGGCAGACGGCAGGTCACTGCACGCAGGGCCGCTTCATACCAGCATCACGTCTGTGAGTTTATTCCTCTTACTCTTAAAGGAGCAGTTCATCCACAGCTGGAACGGCTGCTGTTGTTTACTAATGTCACATGGCTTGTTGGTGTGTTTTGCTGTAGTGTTGTTTGTGAGTGTCACCATGGTGTTTCCAGCAGTTTTTTAGGTGCAAATGTAGTAGTTTAGACTTCAAATATGTAATTTTATAAGGCCTATTTGAAAATTTGTTTCAATGTTTTCAGATTTGTGAGCTCTGATATCAAGTATTACTATTATTAATATTAATAATGTTGTAAACATCATACATTTTCACTCATAAAACTAGCAAGCTAAGCCAGTAGTAGTGATGACAGTGTGGCGTAAAAATGACTGAAGATGCGAAAAGAGAAACGGACGAATCGAATCGAGTGAGTTATGCTGGAACCGCTCCGACTGATTCAAACTTGTGACTTCGATCATTCAGTTCTAGTGATTCACTAGCAAAAAACAGATCAAAAGAGCCATTCATTTTCAAATTTCAGCATTGCTGTTAATGATTTTAAAACACTCGTATAGTGTTGGTGAGTGAAACAGAGCTTTTTGAAACTCCTAATCGGATTACATATGGGAAAACATTTGATTTCGATCAGAACTTTGGAGCAGGTTCATGAATCATTTGTTTCAGATTGGGTTTGCAAATCATTTTGCGGAATGAATCAATTGCTTTCTGCGCTCCGGAGTCCTGTTCTGAAATCGAATCATTATTTAGATTGGGACTTTGGTGCGAGTTCACAAATCATTTGAATCATGTCAGAGCTTTGTAGTGGGATTGTGAATCTTTTGATTCAGATCAGGGCTTCAGAGTGGGATCATGAATCATTTGATTTACATCAGGGCTTCGAAGCACGAATCGCGTGTCATTTGATTTAGATCTGAACTTTGGAGTGTCTATCATAAAATCATTTGGTTTAGATCAGGACTTCGGTGCGGGTTCACAAATAATTTGATTCATATCAGGGCTGCGGAGCGGGATTGTGAATCATTTGATTCAGCTCGGGACTTTAGAGCGGGTTCATGAATATTTTGATTCAGAATGAATCAGGATTGCGAATCATTTTGATCAGAACTTTGGAGCATGAATAGTGAATCATTTGGTTTATACCAGGACTTCGGTGCTGGTTCACAAATCATTTGATTCAAATCTAGGATTTGGAGTGGGTTTGTGAATCTTTTGATTCAGAACAGGGCTTTGGAGCAGGATTGCGAATCATTTAGATCAGAACTTCGGAGCATGAATCGTGAATCATTTGGTTTAGATCAGGACTTCGGTGCGGGTTCACAAATCATTTGATTCAAATCAGGGCTTCGGAGTGGGTTCGTGAATCTTTTGATTCAGATCAGGGCTTTGGAGCAAGGAGCGCGAATCATTTTTCTGATTTCTTTTTTTTTTTTATTAAACAGTAGAAAAAATCATTAAGGCAGTACAGTTATAAAAACAAAACAAAGAAAAAAAGATAAAGTATGCTCATACAAATGTCTTAAATTAAATATATGTAATACATATAAAAACTCTGGCACCCATGTATATGTATATACAGTATCATTTATTTCTTTATTTTGAGAGTATGGGAATAAATGTAACTTGACTTGGATCACAAATGGTCTCCAACTTTAAGACTGAGTGTTAGAGGTTAGAGTGACTCAGTAACCAGCACTAACTATTTGCTCCAGCTGCTCAGAGGAACAGATAGTGCAGGTTGAGTGTTTGGTGAACTGGTTTCCCATCAGGCCTGGCTCTGATTTCCTCTCTGATGCCGTGAGGAGATCTGTCAGTCCAGTCAGAATATTCGTGTCTCATTAGTGGCAGATCCCACGAATCGGTGCGGCGTGCGTGTGAGGTAATGCTCCTCGCTGATGGATCACCTTCTCACGCTGGCAGAGCGGCGGTTTCTCCACGTCTGTGGTGTTGACAGCTGCTGTGGAACATGTGGTCCGTCCGCTGGATCTGAACCTCCTGCGAAAGCCTCGTCATGACAGAACGAACGCCTGTGATTCTGCTTCTCATGAGAAACGCCAAACACGCTGTCAATCACGTCTGCCGTGACCTTCGCAAAACCTGCAGTGTTTCTACTTGTGGTGTTGTGGTCTGAATCGTCTGAACATCGTGTGCTGGGATATGAAATCAGTCTTTGGGAACAAATGCCGCTGCTCTCATGACTGTTCTCTAGTTTTCGGTGCACTTACGAGTCCACGAACGCTCAAAATTGACACTGTACTTGCATATTTAAAAATGATTAAGCTGGTTTGAGAAACACCACTGACTGATCAGCTGTATACGCTTATTATTCTCATTCTTTTGAGCCACATTTCAACACCCATCTCCTCCTAAAGCTTTAAAACTACAACCAAACTCGGCCCATCTAACTCATGCCAGTAACATGCTAATCATGCTAACAACATGCTAGTAATATGCTAGCAACATCTTAGTGAAATGCTAATCATGTTAGAAACATGCTAACAATGTGCTTGTAACATGTTAATCATGATGCTAGCAACATGCTAGTAAGCCAATCATGCCATAAACATGCTAATTATGTTAAAATAATGCCAGCAACATGCTAGTAACTTGCTAATCATGCTAGCAACATGTGAATCATGATAGAAACATGCTAGCAACACGTTAGTAACTTGCTAATCATGGTATAAACATGCTAACAACTTGGTAGTTATATGCAAATCATGCTAACATATAAGTGAAATGCAAATCATGTTGGAAAAATGCTAGCAATGTGCTTGTAACTTGTTAATCATGCTGGAAACATGCTAGCAACATGCTAGTAACAAGCTACTCATGTTATAAACATGGTAATTATACTAGAATCATGCTAATCATGCTAGCAACATGAATCATTCTAGAAACATGCTAGTAACACGTTAGTAACTTGGTAATCATGCTAGAAACATGCTAATTATGCTAGAATCATGCTAATTATATTAGAAACATGCTAGCAACATGTTAGTAACATGCTAATCATGGTATAACCATGTTAACAACGTGCTAGTTACATGCTAATCATGCTAGCAACATCTTAGTGAAATGCTAATCATGTTAGAAACATGCTGACAATGTGCTTGTAACATGTTAATCATGCTGGAAACATGTTAGCAACATGCTAGTGATAAGCCAATCATGCTACAAACATGCTAATTATGGTAAAATAATGCCAGCAACATGCTAGTAACTTGTTAATCATGCTAGAATCATGCAAGCAACACGTTAGTAACTTGCTAATCATGCCAGAAACATACTAATTATGCTAGAATCATGCTAATCATGTTAGAAACATGCTAATCATGGTATAAACATGCTAACAACGTGGTAGTTTTATGCTAATCATGCTAACATATAAGTGAAATGCTAATCATGTTGGAAAAATGCTAGCAATGTGCTTCTAACATGTTAATCAGGCTGGAAACATGGTAGTAACAAGCGAATCATGCTATAAACATGCTAATTATGCTAGAATCATGTTAATTATATTAGAAACATGCTAGTAACATGCGAATCATATTATAAACATGATAATCATGCTAGCAACATACTATCAACATGTTATTAACACTAATCATGCTAGAAACAAGTTAACAGTGTGCTAGTGACTTGCTAATCATGCTAACAATATGCTAGTAACAAGCTAATAATGTTAGCTACATGCTAGCAACATGCTAATCATGCTGCTGACATACTAATTCATGTTAAATCATGGTAACATCATGGTTAACCCATCCTAAGTCATGCTAGAAACGTGTTTTCCCACTCGGTCCCAAACTTCAATCTCAGCAATTAAATTTAAACTTTAAGCTTTTCAAAGTTATTTCAAATGTTCAGACAACACTTTTTCAAGCCAACTTCAAAGTTCATCTGCAAACTTTACTCATCTAGTTTTATTCTTGTTGTATTCTTCATTATTCTCCGTGGTGATTCTCAAGACTTTCTAAGTTTATTTCATTGAAATCAGCATGAGGACAGCATAAATACTACAATCATGTTTAAATACTTTACAATTTATTCTAAAAGAAATATCTATAAATAAATTCATAAAAAATAATTGGAAAAATAATTAAGATTCTTAAAATGTTTTTGAAAGCAGTCTCTGCTGCTCATGAAGGCTGCATTTATTTGATCAAAAATACAGTAAAATCTGTCATATTGTGAATTATTTTTACAATTTCAAACGGGTTTCTTCTGAACATATTTTAAATCGTGATTTAGTGATGTAAAGCTGAATTTATTTGATCAAAAATACAGTAAAAACTGTGAAATATTACAATTTAAAGTAGCCGTTTTCTATGTGAATATGTGTTAAACTATAATTTATTTCTGTGTTGCGCAGCTGAATTTTCAGCATCATTACTCCAGTCTTCAGTGTCACATGATCCTGAAATAAAATAAATAATAATCATGTTTTGACATCACAGCTGTGAATGAAGAATCTGGCACTAAAACAGTTTACTTCTTTAAACAAATTATCATTTTGATGAAATATAAACATTTTTGTCCAGTTTTCACAGATTCACTCTTATAATATTTGCATGTTTTGATTATTCCTGGTTACTTACATTCAGTTCAACTGCAGTATTTTGCAGTTCTTTAAAGGGGTCGTCGGATGCTAAATTCACTTTTTCATGTTGTTTGAACATTAATGTGTGTTGTCAGTGTATGTACAAATCTACCCTATAATGATTAAAATCCATGCAGTGGTTTTTAATTAATCTGTAAAAATAATATCCCCTTTTTCAAATCGAGCCGTTCTCAGATGTCTGTCGTTGTGGCGTCACATGACAGAGGCCACTCCCACCATAGTTGATTGACATGAGCGTCTTACCTCAGATCAGCTGTAACAGTCCGACCTCTTGTTTTGATGCCGGAGCAGGGATGTAAGTTAGACAAGAATATCTCCGATTGAGCGATTGAGGTGTTGTGTTGCTGGATGTAATAATGAACATAGTGGTCGTCATTTACTCCCGACATCTGAGCCGCTGAAGATGCAGTGGATTACGTTTGTTTGTGAAGGGAATGAACCTCCCGATCTACATATATCCGTCTATGTTCACACGAATCATTCATGATCCAGCTTCACTTACAGCAGAAGTGAGTATAAGAGTTTTTTATGAATCTTTGCCATCGCCTTTCCTCATAACATGGTAATTAGGAAGTTTAGCAGCTAAATGCAGCTAAAGTAAACAGGCTCGTCACTCCACAGAGAGAAGAGAGGGGGCGGGGCGAACAGAGCTCATTTGCATTTAAAGCAGCCTCAACCAGAATGAGATGATTTTTGCAGAGCTGATTTTGACAAGGTAAAAAGTGTGTTGTTTAACACAACCATTGAGATATTTAAACAAAGTATATTATAGACTTTTCATTAAGACCCTAAAGAATCACATCAACTTGTGGAAAATGGGCATCCGATGACCCCTTTAAATGCATTAATTTCATCTTTATGATTTGAGCTTCAATCTACTGATGTGAAAACGTTAAACGCCCAACTGAAATGCCACAAAAGAACAACAGACAACATTATGATATAATTTTCTCATTTTATTTCTTAACTGATACTCTATACATGGTGCATATGTACAATAATAAGTTATATATACAGTCGTATAGTTGTGTTTGTTGCATTGATCCAGGAGCTCTGATAGAAATGTGACAATGAGGTTGACAGGGCCTTAACAAGCTTGAACATAAAATAAATGCACTGTTTGTTGATATACAGTATATATGTTAAGGTGTGACGTGAGGAAGGGTGAACAAACATGATGCAACAACAAAATAAGCTGGAAACAGGATCTGGTTGTGCATGCATGTACTGTATGTGATTGTTGAGGAGACCGGCTCCATTCATTCACTGTTTCTGACGGCTGCCGTTCCCTACAAACGTCTGATCGGAACTGAAGTGTCAAACGTGAGCTGCGCGCCGTCAGAAACGCATAGGGAGAACGCTGAAGCGTGTGAGAGAGCGTGGGGTCATTAAAGCGGCTCGCCCGCGGCTCAACGCTGACGCTTTTCTGCATGCAGTTAAAGGTTTACACAGCTGCCTCTGCTTCCCATCGGACACTTTACGGCTTTTCCGTTTGGATTATTAGTTAATGAGGTGCTGGAAATCACAGGCGCTTTACACTCAGAGTCGTAAAACACCAATTCCAGACAATTAGTCCAGCAGCAGCGGCTCGCCGCAGGACACACACACACATGTACGCATACACACACTCTCACACACATACTTAAACACGCATACTTGCATGCACACACACAAGCCGCAGCTCTCTGACTCTTATAAGCAGATTTATGTTTCTGTCAGTATTTCATTGAGTCCATATTCTGAATGTGAGCAGACACAGTGAGTTCATCATAGGTGAATGTGGGACACACACACACACACACACACACACACAGAGCTCTGATGTACATATACTGGGTTTGAGAGTTTCCTTCACATCTCTTTGTAATTTAGGCAAGACACTTCAGGCAAACACACTGATTTTTATATATATTTTCAATATTTTAAAATATTATTTTTAAAGTATTTTTTTAAATAATAATAGTACCACAACTGTTTATTAAACAAAAACAACAACCATTTAAAATGTTTGAAGAGTTCATTTGCAAAAACAGATAACTTATGTAAAAACATGTTTTTAACAATTTTCAAAAATCACGTTTGTTTAATTAATTTTGATTAAGTAAAAATAATTTAAAAAATACATCTAACACAATAAAAACATAACATAATAAAAAACATTTTTGAAAAAAAAACGTTATCTATTTTTGCAAATAAACTCTTCATACATTTTTATTTTTATGAAATGTCTTTATTAAATGTTTTTTTATCATTTGTTAAAAAATATAATACAGTTAATACTAGTAGTAGTAGTAGTACTAAAGCTGTTTATTGTACAAAAGTAACAAAAAAAATTTTATTATTAAACTTAATTTAAAATTATATATATATTTATTTTTGAAAATAAAAACATTTATTAATAATACTTGTAGTACTAGAACTGTTTCTTGTACAAAAATAACACATTTTAAATGGTTTCATTTTTTGCATTTATTATTTGTATTATTTAATTTAAGAAATATAATAATAATGATTAAGTTTAAAAAAATTAAAATTATAAATTAAAATGTATAATAATAACAATAATAATAGTAGTAACAGAGGTACCAGAACAGTTTAACTGTACAAAAGTAACAAATCACTTTGCACTTGTAAATTTTGAGATTTTGCTAAATTTTGCTTCAAAACATGTCTTCTTTCAAATAGTGAAAAGAAAACATCCAAAACACACAGTTTATTGCACTTTAACTATCTCCATCTGTAGATTTCACTGAACTTTAGTTTTATTTCTCTCTGTATTCTGAAAATTTGTTCATATTTCATTCACACTGATTTACAAAACATTTTCCTCCTAAAAACATGGTGAAAATGTGTTTGTTTTCAGTTTGGTGACAGTGTTTTCTGATTTAAGGAGTGATTAAAAAGTGCCTCTGGAAAAACCTTGAATATTTCAACAAATTCAAAGAATTATGAATCTGGTTTCATCCAATCAGTTCAGATTTAAGTGCTGGAATTGAATGCAAATGAGTGCATATTTAATTAGATGATGCCTTTTTTGCATATTTAAACATAACATTTCAGAAACTTTGACTAGTTTGAGTTCACCCTGTAGTGTCTTGCCTTAAAACAGACGTGTTGTTTTTGAGTAGCTTGTTATGCATTTGGAGCGTTTGATGAACTTGAACTAGGTGAGATTCATCAGTGTGTTGTCGCAGCAGTAAGCGTGCAGAAGCTCACTGAAACGTCTCTCGTGGAAACACTGAGAATAAAACAAATCAGTCTGGTGCGGCTTGAAGCGTCTGTTCACGTGTAGAAACGTTTCAGGCCGTTTGTGATCACATTTCCAACATCTGTCATCAGAATTTAACGGTGTCGCAGTGAAGGCGTCCATTTCAGAAATGCACAAACTGGCCAGTCAAATGTTTTGAGAAAGACTTCAGGTCCGGTCCAGATCCGTCCGAGGACGTGATTCTCTCAGACGCTGGCGCAGCGGGACGTCAGGGTGGGATGGTGGCTGGACGGAGGGACGCTGTTCTCCGGGCCGCCCAGAATGTCGAAGCAGAGGGTCTCGACGGCGTCCAGCCGCTCGATCTGGACCAGACGGGTCAGCAGGTCCGGGATGCTGTATCCCGCCGTACTGATGCGGTCGAAGAGCTGCATGCCGTCCGTCATGCCGCCGATCTCGTCGCGCTTCAGGCCGAAGCTCTCTGCGAGGTGCCGCCACGTCTTCACCACCGCCTTGTCCGTGCTGTAGGTGGCGCTGAGCATGCGGCTGGTGCGCTCCAGACAGTCGAACGGCAACTCGGTCGGACTCAGACCTGCGCGGATGAACATCGCTCGCATTAGAACATCATCAGAGGAACAACAGCAGCAAAATCATCATAATCATCATAATCAGGAAAGAGGGTTAATGACGACAAACACACTTTATTGCGTAACAAAAATCTTTGAATCGAAAAATGACATTTTGCATTATCTATTATTTCATGCCTTTTAAATGTATCTGTTTTTTTTAAATACTTTAACAATGATTTTTATTTTAAATTAAACTTGAAAAATTAATTATTTTTACTATTACACTTATTTTAAATACATAACTATTATACTTTTTTTTTTTTAATAAATGTAATAATTATCAAGTGCATTTAAAAGTAAAAATATTAGGGCTGTCAAACGATTAATTGCGATTAATCGCATACAAGTTTGAGTTGTGTGCCTATGTGTGTGTGGACTGTGTGTAATTACTATGTATATATAAATACAAACACGTTTAAGTATATATTTAGGAAATATTCACAAATATATGTATTTATTATAATTTTTATATAATTTATATCATTTATAAATAAAAACATTTTAAATGTTTTTATTTATATATACATCATAATTACACACAGCACACACACATATATTAGGCAAACTTTGACAGCCCTAAAAATATTTGAAATAACATTTAAAATAAATGTATTAATAACTGAACTGTTATTTTTAAATACAAAAAATAATATTACCAGAACTATTTACTGTACAAAAATTACAAAAATATCCTTAAAATTTTAAATCTTGAAAACTTTGAAATTTTAATTATGTATTCATTTGTATTTATTATTTTTAATATTACATTTAAAAAAAGAAAATAAATCCTGCACACTACCGAATCTTGCAAAAGTATCAAAAACGTTTATTTAAAACATTACAGCATAATTTTTTGCAAGAATTGGTAGTGTGCGGAATTTTTCTTTGTTTTTTGGCTGTGACCTTTTTGGTCTTTGTCTCCTACGCACCTATCCATTGTCTTCAGATGTATGAGAGGATTGATTGTTAATGGACTATTATTACATGTAAGTCAGTAATTCTCACAGTACATATTGCATATTTTCACCTCTAAGTGAACTCATACTTAACCTTGTATTGATTTAATTATCTACGAAGTTTGTGTCAAACATTGAGTTTGATTGATGGACAACTTTAACAGAATATATGAGGTGTTTTTCCTGTTTTTTAAGAGCTGACAAGTCTGTTTATTTTAATTGTACATGAATATGAGTTTGACTGCATTCAGTGTTGATTAATTCCTGCTGTCTGTGACCAGTCAGAACAGCCACTCCGATAAACAATGATCAAATGCATTTGATATAAAATCCTCTTCAATAATTGTGCTCCTTTTTTCTCTAGTACTGTAATTTTCAGAGTCTGCACATGATTTAAAGTGGATCGTAATGTGCTTCTGTAAGTGTTTAGTGTGTTTGAGGTGGAGATCTGTGTTTCACGTCGGCACACACTTCTGCTCATTACGGCTTTAGCGCGGCAGCAGTCGTCTGCGTTTCTGTTTATAGGCTTGATATAATGAAGTCACAGCGTGTACGGTTCCGGTTACACTCACCCTCTGCAACACTGCAGGCTTTTGTGTACAAATCCAAGATCTTTTTTCTTCTGCTGTGAATCTGCAAAAACAGGAATTGTTTGGATGAGTCACAGAAAACAACAGAGATCAATCTGAATCCACAGAACAAGGTCTGATGTAGGACAGAAACTCCACTGCTGGAAAAACTCAACAACAGAACTTAAGACGTTACACTTATGCTTTTAGAATACAGTGCAAATTGTGAAATATTATTACAATTTAAGGATTCTGAAAATTCCGCTTTGATCACAGCAATCAATTACAGTTTAAAAGATATTTGCATAGAATAGAGTTCTTTTAAATTGTAATAATATTTAGGTGTTTTTGATCAAATAAATGCATGCATGTTAAGACTTTCAGATACTTTTACAAAATGGTAATGATTCCAAACTTCAGTGTAAATGACTATGTGTGCGTGGTGTGGTATTCACCCCGGTGGCTCTGCTGCTGGTGTTGATGTTGTTGTTGTTGTTGATGGCGTTGGTGGAGCAGGTCTTGTCCCGCGTCAGATGCACCAATGACAGAAGGCAAAGGTCGGCGGCTCCCTGTTTGTCCTGAGCTGCTTCCTCGTCGCTGTCGATGCTGCGACTCAACAGCTGCTCGTTCTCCGATGACGCGTCGTTCTCACTGCAAAAATGCGAGCGTTTAGTGTTTTTGACGGCACATGTGTAAAGAATAACAGTGATTCTGGCAGAAAACAATCACATGTGCATAAAGAAATCAGATCAGTAGATCAGTGGTTCTCAAACATGACTTGTCAAAATATAAATGAAATACAACCCCAACTACTAGTAAATCATATAAGCAGGTGCATGGGAATAATAAAGAAACAACTTTAAAATAGGCTAAAACTTTTAACAATACTATTTCATTTGTATACATTAGGTAATATTAACTAATAAACAAAAACACATTTAATAATCTTAATTTCAACATTGTCAATTCTTACTGTAAACTAACATGACAACTGTATTTTTATGAACTAACATTACCAAAGATGAATAAATACTGTCAAAAATACATTGCATATTGTTATAACTAATGTATTAACTAATGTTAACAAATGTGACCCTGGACCAAAAAAAAAAAAAAACTGTCTTAAGCGTCAATTTTTATATAAAGTTGAGATTTATACAACATCTGAAACCTGAATAAATAAGCTTTCCATTGATGTATGGTTTGTTAGGGACAATATTTGGTTAAGATACAACTATTTGTAAATCTGGAATCTGAGGGTGCAAAAAAATCTAAATATTGAGAAAATCACCTTTAAAGTTGTCCAAATGAAGTCAAATGAAATGCATATTACTAATCAAAAATTGAGTTTTGATATATTTACAGTAGGAAATTTACAAATATCTTCATGGAACATGATCTTTACTTAATATCCAAATGATTTTTGGCATAAAAGCAAAACCGATAATTTTGACCCATACTATGTGTTGTTGGCTATTGCTACAAATATACCCGTGACACTTATGACTGGTTTTGTGGTCCAGGGTCACAAATGAGATCTTATTGTAAATAACCTTATTTTAATTCACTTCCTCATACAGCTGTTCCTACAATCTTGGAAAACCGTGACTGGTTAAAAAGAGTGAAGAACATTCAGCTCTTAAAACTTATTTTGATTATTACTGTTATTTTAATCTGTGGCACTTTTAGTATTTGTAATTGTTTAATAAGCATTGTTGGGATCAGTCAGGACTTGTGGAGTCAAAACGTTTAGAGGTTTCTCCTACTTTTAAACGCAAAAGAAAGCAGATCGTTCTTTTCCTAAGGAACAGTTTCGGTCATTCAGTCATTATTATTGTGATGTTTTGTGCCATTCATAGTCACTGTGAGCTGCATGAAGATTCTTCAGGGTTTAACACAAATATATTCCTTGATGAAAGAGTCTGATTTAGACATTTGCTCCTCTGCCTCTTGTGGTTTACGGTAATAATTATCATGCACTGACTAGCCTGTTGTTTTCAGCTCGCAGTTAAATTTCCCAGGAAGAGCTTCCCAAAAAGCGCCTGTTGACAAAGACGGCTCAGAGCCGCGCACAGAATGTCATTGTTTTCAGACACTCGATACCTGCGCCGGTCTGGATCTGCATTAGCACATCCTCTGGCATGAGTCAAATCACCCACTTCACATGTCTACAACACTCATAAATGGACGCAGTCTACCTGTATATTAGATCATCTAGAATATATCTGACTAATTGCAATCAGTCAGTCAATTTTGAGCTTTTGGATTATTTGGCTTTTCATAGCATGTTGTTTTAGACTAGTGGAAAGAGAAAAAAATCCAAAATACACATTTAAGTTTTCATTCAATTGCACTTTATCTATTTGCATCTGTAGATTTCAGTTCCAATCTATATCTTTAAAGAGAATTTTCTCTACTTCAGCAGCACTTACATATACCAAACTTTACAGTTTTATCCCTCTCTGTATTCTGAGGGTTTTTACAGAGGGATTTGTTCATATACCATTTGCCTGATTTTTTTACACTTCATCTATTTGCATCTGTAGATTTCAGTTCCAATTTATATCTTTTTAGATTTTTCTTCATTTCAGCAGCACTTACACCAAATTTAAGAGTTTTATTCCTCTCTATATTCTAAAGTTTTTTCCATAAATCATTTGCCTGATTTTTTTTTTTTCTTTTCACACTTCATCTATTTGCATCTGTACATTTTGGTTCAATTACATATCTTTAAAAAGTTTTTTCTCTATTTTAGTAGCACTTACATACACCAGACTTTACAGATTTATTCCTCTCTATATTCTGAACATTTTTACTGAGGGATTTGTTCATATATAATTTGACTGGTTTTATTTTTATTTTTATATTTCATCTATTCGCATCTGTAGATTTCAGTTCCAATCTATATCTTTAAAAGGATTTTTCTTCACTTCAGCAGCACTTCTATATACCAGATTTAACAGTTTTATTCCTCTCTATATTTTATATTTATATCATTTGCCTGGGTTTATTTTTACACTTTATCTGTTTGCGTCTTTAGAATTCAGTTCCAATACGTATCTTTAAAAAGTTTTTTCTTTATTTAATTAGCACTTGCATACACTAAACTTTACAGTTTTATTCCTCTCTATATTCTGAACATTTTTACTGAAGGATTTGTTCATATATAATTTGCCTGGTTTTATTTTTACACTTCATCTATTTGCATCTGTAGATTTCAGTTCCAATACATATCTTTAAAAAGTTTTTTCTCCATTTCAGCAGCACTTACACCAAATTTTACAATTTTATTCCTATCTACATTATGAAGGATTTTACTAAGGGGTTTATTCATATATCATTCACCTTGTTTTATTTTTGCACTTTATCTTTTTGTGTCAGTAGATTTAATTTACAGTACATATTAAAGAGTTTGTTTCTCCACTTCAGCAGCACTTACATACAGCAAATTTTATAGTTTTATTTTTCTCTATATTGTAAAGGTTTTCAATGATGGGTTTGTTCATATATCATTTACCTTGTTTTATTATTCCACTTTATCTATTTGTGTCTGTAGATTTCAATTTCAGTACATTTAAGGACTTTTTTTCTCTGCCTTGGCAGCACTGACATACACCAAATTTTACAGTTTTATTTCTCTCTAAATTCTGAAGGTTTTTACTGAGGGATTTGTTCATATATCATTTGCCTGATTTTTTTATTTACTCTTTTACACTTCTACACATCTATTTGCGTCTGTACATTCAGTTCCAATATGTATCTTTAAAAAGTTTTTTCTCTATTTCAGCATCACTTACATACACCAAACTTTACAGTTTTATTCCTCTCTATATTCTGAACATTTTTACTGAAGGATTTGTTCATATATAATTTGCCTGGTTTTATTTTTATTTTTATATTTCATCTATTCGCATCTGTAGATTTCAGTTCCAATCTGTATCTTTAAAAGGATTTTCTTCACTTCAGCAGCATTTCTATGCACCACATTTAACAGTTTTATTCCTCTCTATATTCTGAAGGTTTTTACTGAGGTTTTTTTTTTTTTTTTTTCATATATCATTTGCCTGGGTTTATTTTTACACTTTATCTGTTTGCATCTTTAGAATTCAGTTCCAATACGTATCTTTAAAAAGTTTTTTTTTCTATTTAAGTAGCACTTACATACACCAAACTTTACAGTTTTATTCCTCTCTATATTCTGAACATTTTTACTGAAGGATTTGTTCATATATAATTTGCCTGGTTTTATTTTTACACTTCATCTATTTGCATCTGTAGATTTCAGTTCCAATACATATCTTTAAAAAGTTTTTCCTCCATTTCAGCAGCACTTACACCAAATTTTACAATTTTATTCCTATCTACATTATGAAGGATTTTACTAAGGGGTTTATTCATATATCATTCACCTTGTTTTATTTTTGCACTTTCTCTTTTTGTGTCAGTAGATTTAATTTACAGTACATATTAAAGAGTTTGTTTCTCCACTTCAGCAGCACTTACATACAGCAAATTTTATAGTTTTATTTTTCTCTATATTGTAAAGGTTTTCAATGATGGGTTTGTTCATATATCATTTACCTTGTTTTATTATTCCACTTTATCTATTTGTGTCTGTAGATTTCAATTTCAGTACATTTAAGGACTTTTTTTCTCTGCCTTGGCAGCACTGACATACACCAAATTTTACAGTTTTATTTCTCTCTAAATTCTGAAGGTTTTTACTGAGGGATTTGTTCATGTATCATTTGCCTGATTTTTTTATTTACTCTTTTACACTTCTACACATCTATTTGCGTCTGTACATTCAGTTCCAATATGTATTTTTAAAACGTTTTTTCTCTATTTCAGCATCACTTACATACACCAAACTTTACAGTTTTATTCCTCTCTATATTCTGAACATTTTTACTGAAGGATTTGTTCATATATAATTTGCCTGGTTTTATTTTTATTTTTATATTTCATCTATTCGCATCTGTAGATTTCAGTTCCAATCTGTATCTTTAAAAGGATTTTCTTCACTTCAGCAGCATTTCTATGCACCACATTTAAGTGTTTTATTCCTCTCTATATTCTGAAGGTTTTTACTGAGGTTTTTTTTTTTTTTTTTTTTTTTTCATATATCATTTGCCTGGGTTTATTTTTACACTTTATCTGTTTGCATCTTTAGAATTCAGTTCCAATACGTATCTTTAAAAAGTTTTTTTTTTCTATTTAAGTAGCACTTACACCAAACTTTACAGTTTTATTCCTCTCTATATTCTGAACATTTTTACTGAAGGATTTGTTCATATATAATTTGCCTGGTTTTATTTTTACACTTCATCTAGTTGCATCTGTAGATTTCAGTTCCAAATTGTACAATTTTATTCCTATCTACATTATGAAGGATTTTACTGAGGGATTTATTCATATATCATTCACCTTGTTTTATTTTTGCACTTTCTCTTTTTGTGTCAGTAGATCTTAATTTACAGTACATATTAAAGAGTTTGTTTCTCCACCTATTCAGCACTTACATATAGCAATTTTTTATTCCTCTCTATATTCTAAAGGTTTTTACTGATTGGTTTGTTCATATATTATTTACCTGGTTTTATTATTGCACTTTTTCTATTTGCATCTGTGGATTTCAATACATATAAGGATTTTTTTTTTTTCTCATAATGAGTCTTTTTCTCCACCCTGGCAGCACTGACATACACCAAATTTCTAAAGTTCTAGTTCTATATATATTCTGAAGGTTTTTACTGAGGACTTTGTTCATATATTGTTTGCCTGGTATTATTATTGCACTTTATCTATTTGCATCTGTAGTTTAATTTACAATACAATCTTTAATGGCTGTTTTTTTAAAACAAGTTTCTATCTCTATGTCAACAACACCAACATAAACCAAATTTTACAGTTTTATTCATGTCTATATTATGAGGGATTTTACTGAGGAGTTTGTTCATTTATCATTTGGCTGGTTGCATTAATTGCACTTCATATATCTGTGTCTGTACATTTAAACTACAAATACATATCTTTAAAAAATTTGTTTCTCCACTTCAGCAGGACTTACAAACATTAAACTATATCATTTTATTCCTATCTATATTCTGAAAGGTTTTACAGAGGGGTTTGTTCATATATCATTCACATTGATTTATACAACATTTTATTCTTAAAAAAATATTTGTAATACTGTTTTCAGTATTTTTTGGTTTATGGAGTGATAAAAAGAGAAATTCAAAGTACCCTTATGGAAAAAACCTTTAACTTTAATATGTCAACAAAATGAAGAATTTGGACCTGGCTTTATCCAATGTTCAGATTAGGAATTAGATAATGCCTCATTTGCTTTTCAGAAAACATAAATGGTTGCAGCTATTAAAGTAATTAAACAATTGGGGAAGTATGCAGTCACCGTATTCACCTGCAGTGTCTTAGAGCAGGGGTTTTCAGATCTGTCCTGGAGGCACCCGTGCCCTGCACATTTCGCAAGTCTCCCTCATCTAACACCTGATTCAAATTATCAGCTCATTAGCAGAGACTGCAAGACCTGGATTGGGTGTGTCTAATAAGCGAGACATACAAAATGTGCAGGGCAGGGGTGCCTCCAGGACAGGTTTGAAAACCCCTGCCTTAGAGAGTGATGAGAGACAGTGTGTTATTTACAACAATCAGAACTAATGAGTGTAAACCAGGGGAAGTTCTCATCTAACTAGTTCTCATCTAAAGCAGTTTTATTTCTTTATTCAAGCTTCTGCTGCACCTTGGAAAAAAAAAAAGAAGAAAAAAAGGGTTTGAGGCAAAAAAGTGTCATCTTATGTTTGAAGCAGAGCTATTTTCACCTGGCGGTTTTGGCTGCGCCGCCGCGTAATTATCACACGCTTGATTACGTTTGTCTGAAATGAACATCTCCTGTGGAAAGCGTAGCTGCAGGCTGGATCTGTGTTCGACTACCTCATCCTGTCTGTAAGCCACATAATGTTTCCAGTCAGACGAGAAGTGAAGAGCTGCAGCTCGGTGCTGCTGCACAAACACGTCCTGCGGTGGCTGAATTACTGGCATAATCTCACATGAGACGAGGGAACGTGTTTGACGCCTCCATAGGAGGGCTTCACTGTGCTGGTTAAACTCTGTTTGTCTTGCAGAAGTTAAAGGTTTGTTTAGCATTAGTGAAGACTTACCTCTTTGCTGCTTTTGGAGACGAAGGCTTGAGCTTATCAAATTCATCCTTTTCTGCAAAGATCACCACGTTTTCTGGAAAGACAGTTTGTGAAGATCAGTTCTCAAAAACTGCACTAATGTAATCAAGGATATAAAACAGACCAAAAAATTAGCCATGATTAATTATAGAACCAGTATTACAAATTTGATTTCCAAATCTGATCTGGATAATTGTCTGTTTTATGCATGAATTATGAAGATGCATTCTTCGTCACTGTACATCATTTGAACAGTTTATGCAATAATACATTCATGTTTCTGTACTGTAACTGATCAAAATATAAACAAATGCATTTGGCAGATGCTTTTATCCAAATCGACTTATATTGCATTCAAGGAATATACGTTTCTCAATCAGTTTATGCCTTCCCTGGGAATCGGACCTTTGGCATTGGTGTTGCAAGTGCCATAATTTGCTGTTTGAGCTAAAGGAACTAAACAGATTTGAGTCGGATATACCTAAAATGAAATAAATGATCTGTTTTCTGTCTGTGTAAACGCTCATCTTGCAGCTGCGAGGGCATTAGTGGATCTTTCCCATGTATTCTGTTATTATAAGTGGCTTAGCTGAGAATATCCAGCGGGAAATGGGATAAGCGCGGATGTCTAGCGGTGTAGGTATTTGCTCTTCCTGTCTGAAGCAGGATAAATGATGTGACATACAGTAACATGCATTCATCTGCTTTTCTTCAGTCTTTTACATTTGGGACTGTTTCATGAGGAATGTTTAGACTTTTTAAAAAATATATATATTTCTTTTTAAAAAAGGCTTAAATGCACTGCAGTGAGCTGAGTTAATAAACCATTAAGATAAAAGATGAATCGCAAGTGTTCAATATACTTAGAATTCATTAGATTGCAAAAACTATACAGAAATATGCACAATATTTGTGTGTTATGTATTTCTACTCTTCTGACACTGATTGATTGATGGCTAAATGAGCTGCAGTGAGATTGAGTAAAAGTTAATTTTGAGAGTTTTTTTCTTCAGTCCATATGAGATGGTTATGTAGATGCGTTGAGAACGTTCAGTGCCGTCAGCGAGAGCCGCGGGCTGAAGGAACATTCCAGATCTGCCGTTCACCTCGTCCCGTCTGCCGTCTGTCAGATCATCTTAAGCAGTTTAACACGTACAGATGTCAAACCAAGCATTAGCTCACCTTGAACCTCCTTCTTCTCCTCCTGCTTGTTTGTTTGGGCTTCCACCGTCTTTATTATTTGTCCAGAGCAGCATGCTAAGAAAGAAAGACAGAAAGAAAGAAAGTGCTCGGTTAGACTCACAGCACTGCTGCTGATTTAATGTCTGGAGCCATAAGAAAGAGTTTGAAATATGGGAATGATCTCAAGTAAATGTAGAGCAGAAGGACTCAAACTGCGGTCAGAAGAGCTTCCCTGTGGACGAACACACACATCAGTTATGGGGAACATTCACTCACTCACAATCACACATCAGTAACAGGGGACATTCTCACATACTCGTGCACACACTCTCACGCAAACACATTCACACATGTGCACATACTTGTGCACACTCCCACACTCGTGTGTGCACATTCACACATGCTCATTTGCACGCACATGCACACTCACACTAATGTGTGCGCACATCACATTTACACACCCAAATACACACTCATGTGCACACACATTCACACTTGCGTGTATACATACTCATGTACAATCATATTCACACACGCATACACGCACAATCACACGCACAATCGCATTCACATACTCGCATATGTGCACACTCACGTGCATAATCACATTTACACACATGCACACTCAAATTCACACACGCATAAATGCACAATCACATGTACACACAATCACATTAACGCGCATATATGCACAATCACATGCACATGCACAATCACATTTACACGCATACATGCACAATCACATGTACACATACAATCACATTCACACACATGCACATGCACAATCACACGTACACGCACAATCACATTTACATACTCGCATATATGCACAGTCACGTGCATGATCACATTTACACACATGCATGCTCACATGCACAATCACATTCACATACGTGCACAATCACATGTACACACAATCACATTCACACACACATGCACAATCACATTCACATACTCGTATATATGCACAGTCATGTGCATAATCACATTTACACACATGCACACTCGCACAATCACATTCACACGCATAAATGCACAATCACATGCACACGCACAATCACATTTACACGCATACATGCACAACCACATGTACACATACAATCACATTCACACACATGCACAATCACACATACACGCACAATCACATTTACATACTCGCACATATGCACACTTGCATGCAGAATTACATTCACATGTGCACGCTTACACACAATCACATTCACACACACATACATGCACAATCACATGTACACTCACAATTACATTCACACATGCATATACACAATCACATTCATATACACACATGCGTGCACACTCATGCATAATGACATTTACACATGCACGCTTACATGCACAATCACATTAACGTGCACACACACATGCATAATCACATTTACATGTGCAAGCTGACATGCACAATCATTCTCACACGCAGACGTGCACACTCATGCACACATACTCACGCACACATGTACACAAACATACAATCACACACGCGCACACACTCACATGTGCAAACTCTCTCACACACATGCATTTGCACTTGATTTTGAGTTTTTATCAGTTGTGTACATTAGGGTTTTATATCACATCTTATATTGTTAAATGAATGTTTATTGCAGTTTTAATGTCTTGTATTTGTGTGTATGACACTGTGCTATGTATATTATATAGTACTAGCTTGTGGAAAAGTAGCTTGTGATGAACTTTGATTCATTGTGTAATACAGATAACAGGTGTTTTTAGTTTTAGTGATCTTACCTTGTCCACTCGGTTTGGTCTTCAGAATGTAGAACATAATGATCATCACTATAGCGATGGCCATGATGAAGATGGTTGACATGGCGATGATGAGGGCTGTTGCTAGGTGACCTTGTCCTGTTGGATCTGGAACACAGTAAAAGATTCTATGTTGCTTGACAACCATAAAATGTTGCAATTACACTAATAACTGACTTCCTATTAAAAATATAAAACACAAAAATTATTTCAGCTAGTTTCTCAGTTAAATTTATTTCAACTTCATTTTAAAAAATAACAAAATTACTACAAGTTTAAATTTGAAATGAAATTCAAAATGAAAAGTATAAAAATAAAAACTTTAATTTTCTTAAAAATTCAAAATATTAATTAAATTGAAAATGTTAATAAAAAATAAATTCTAAATATTAATAAAAACTATAATAGCATTTCAGGATTAAAATGACACTGGAATGACATTGAGTTAATAATTTTTGGTGAACTCCGATGTTATTTTTAATACTAAATGTAACTTATATTTCTCATATTCTATCACCAGTGTTTTATCAAAGCAGTAAGGCTGTATGTTACAGTGATTTTACCATGTTTGAAAACACCTCTTAATCATGGTAAATCTGCTGCGTTAATATAAAATAAAAACAGATGGATGAGAGGTCATGTGATCAGTCAGGAGTTCCCAGCATGCTCGTACCTTTCTCAGCATGTGGGAATATGGTGGTGCTGCTGGACGACACGCTGGGAGCTCGTCCCGATGACGGCGGCGTGGATTGCATACCTATAAAACAACACGCATTTCATGCAACAGAGTGAGTCATTCAATAAAAGCACACTCATCTGATAAAGACTGAGTTTAAACTAATACTAGACGAGCTATAGCTTTAAAAACAATGTGAGTTTTACAACAACGGTGAGTGTGACGCACTTGTAAATTTGCTTAATGTTTATACTGGAAATCCTGTACCTAATTTGGTGTTTCCAGTCAAAAATGACGACTTCTAAATTTCTCATTATGTGATATCACCAAAGCTTTTTTGTGCACTTGTTTTCTTTCGATTAGCACAGGTTTTGTGTTTATTTTTGAAGCTGATTCATCATAGGCCTCACTAAATTGAGCTCATGCACCTTAGTTTAAAAGTGAAAAAGCATTATTTATGGATCATTTTGGCTCATAAACTGAGGTGCATGAGCTCAGATCAATGAGGCCTATGATCAGTCAGCTCCAAAAACAAACACAAAACCTGTGCTAATCGAAAGAAAAGATTCAATCCAATGTTTGGTAATAAGATTGAACAATGAGAGATTTATATGCAGTTTTTTTAGGTCAGTCATTTTTAAACAGGAACACCACAAATGTAACAAGTTGGGGGGAAAATCTCAAAAAAGTAATAAATAAATAAATTAATTAATTATTAAAAAAAAAAAAAAAAAAATATATATATATATATATATATATATTATTTATATATTTTTATATTTAGATATATGTATTTTTTATATATATATAATATTTTAATATATATGTTTGGTTAGTTGTTACACACTGGGAGTTTTAGTAATAAACTAATAAACTAAAACTAAACCCTAAAAAAAAAAAAAAAGAAATGAAATAAAATAAAATAAAAAATATATTAAAAAAAAAACCATAAACCC
Source organism: Labeo rohita (assembly GCF_022985175.1). Taxonomy (NCBI): domain Eukaryota; kingdom Metazoa; phylum Chordata; class Actinopteri; order Cypriniformes; family Cyprinidae; genus Labeo; species Labeo rohita. Next base: position 37,475,153 of record NC_066877.1, on the reverse strand, counting down.
ATTTTAATTTCAGTTTAATTTCAGTCTCATGTTCACTTAATACTAAAATATTAAGTGAACATGAGACTGAAATTAAACTGAAATGAAAATAAATTAAAAATCTAAACATAAAACTAATAAAAATAAAAACAAAATGACTAAAACTTCAACTAAAATTAAATATAAAATGTAAAAATTAACAATTAATATTAATAGAAACTATAATAGTACCACAGTATGGAAAAAACACTACAAACTGGCATTTTCAGAAAAAATTAAATCCTCTCCCAGTCAAAATGAGCAGAAAATACAAACACGAGTTATTCTAAATGATGAAAAGCTGCTGATTTTTCTTCGCTTTAAGTGAAAATGTTCTCTGATGGAGTATAATTTGATGCCACATGACATTAGTGTACAACAATCCAACATTAAATATGGGCCGCTTACAGTCTTAATGGAGTGAAACACAAATGTGCGAGTGTTTTCAGCTCTGGAGTTGAATTATTGATTTAATTAAAGCCAGCGGCTCGCGCACCAACAGCACAATTAGTCAAAGCTCTCATACGTTTGACGTCTTTGCTTATTTCTTTCTCATTGCGAGTGTCAAACACACTGTAAACCGAACGAGCGCCGTAAGGATCGTTCTGCGAAACCCGATCAGTCATTTGGCAGCGGCCTGAGCTCATTCAGTTCATTAGAAACCATTATCAATCTGATGTTACCACATTCATTTAGTGCCAAATCATCTGTTGAGATGTGGAGCGCGCGCTCGTGATCCGAGGACCGAATCGCACGTGGGGTCCGCCGCCGGACGCATGTTTCCACGCATGTCAACTGCAAGCAGCAGCAAGTTAATAAACTTTTTATTCCCTCAAAACTCTTAATTATTAGACGCGAGCTGCGCTGCGGGCGAGCATAATTTGCAGATTACCCGGCGAGTGCGAGCATGTCTTCACCCGCGCGACTCCCTCCGCATACTTTCACATCTACGGCTTTAAAAGACCTGTTTGTTGTGCTTTTTTTTTAATTAAATATAATTCCCACCTACTTAATTTCTGTCACCGCACAATAGTAAACAATTAAAGAGGCTCTGAAAACACCAGGACCGGCTCAGACGTGTTTTTATCTAAAGAGACTTACAGGAACTAAGCAATTCATCATAAAGCCAACAATATTCATAATACATTAATCCAGGTTTATTAGACTGCTAATGAAGCGTCATTCTCAAAGCGGATCTTCAGTCTGGCACTAGAAATGAAAAGGAATTAAGAGAGTTTATGGAAGTTTCAGGTTGAAGTTCATCTCAATAACATAAAGGACAGAACTTACATAATAGTTCTAAAAAAACCAAACTTTTTTTGTAATATAATAATAAAGTCAGGTTTATTAAACACCTGCAGAGTCTGTTACTAAAATGTAAAGAAATTAAGAATCAATAAAATATAAAATAAAAGTGGCAACAATATTCATGCTATACTATGCTTGGTTTAGCATATTAGTTTAGTAAGTATATGCAAATGAAATATTGTCTAAATCTATAGTGTCACAGTTATGTCCAAAATAGAGTTTCTGCTCTTTGATTTACATATAAATATATTTATTTATTGTCTGCTCAGTTAGTTTGATTTTTATTAGAATTTTTATTTTTATCTATTAGATTTTTATTTTATTATTTTTTATTATTATTTTATTATCTGTTTTGCTGGAATGTTTAAATAAAAAAAAACACCTAAATAAAATAAAACATAAAACAATAATTAAATAATCTAAATAAAATAATAAAAGCAACTCAAACGGCTATCAATTTTTGTAATATATAATGTCAGGTTTATTAGACAACTGCAGACCTGGAGTCTGTCGCTAAAAATGTAAAGAAATTAAGAATTTATATACATTTTAGGCATGACAGGTTAATCTTTAGTGAATTATATACAGACCTGTGTAATGTGTAAGTAAAAAAAAATATAAATAAAATCAATTTATCAGACTGCCAACAATATTCATGATACACTATGCTAAGTTTATTATTGCATTAGTAAGTATACTAGAAAAAAATAAATGCAAATGAAATAATGTCTAAATCTATAGTGTCACAGTTATGTCCAAAATAGAGTTTCTGCTCTTTGATTTACATATAAATATAAATATATTTATTTATTGTCTGCTCAGTTAGGATGATTTTTCTTAGAATTTATATTTTTATTTATTAGATTTTTATTTTATTGTTTTTATTTTAATATTAAGTTTTGCTGAAATGTTTAAATAATGGAAAAAAAAAACAATAATTAAATGATAAAAGCAACTCATCAAACAGCCATCAATTTTTGTAATATATAATGTCAGGTTTATTAGACAACTGCAGTCTAAAACGTAAAGAAATGAAGAATTTATATAAGTTTTATATTTATAAAATAATAAAAAAAAATCCTAAATAAAATTAAAAACAAAAATAAAAATAAAACAATAATAAAATAATCTAAATAAAATAACAAAATCAACTTGGCAAACAGCTGTGAAATTTTTGTAAAATATAATGTCAGGTTTATTAGACAACTGTGGCTCTGCAGTCCATCACTAAAAATCTAAAGAAACTAGGAGTTTATGTAAGCTTTAGGCAAGACAAGTTCATCTTTAGTGAATCATATACAGAACAGATTAAAGATCTAAAGATCTAATGTGTAAATAAATGAATTGGTCAGAGCGACTATTTGATTAGGAAGCATACAGAGGAAAAGAAATGCAAATGAAATGATGTCTAAATGGAGTTTCTGCTCTTACAAAAAATATTTATTTATTGTCTGTTCCGTTAGCGTGGTTTTATTTAAAAAATCAGTCTGTTTTGCTGAAATCACTAGTGCAAGAAGCTGTTTGTTGGTCAAAAAAGTCTTTACTCTCTTTTTGGAGAAACATCCCATGGCTGAAGACAAAGTGGGATTTAATAAAAAAAAGAAGAAATTAGCAAAACAAAACAATAAAAAGCTTGGCTCTCCCTCGCTCGGTCAAACCTGGAGTTAATTAGTTTCCCTCTCTTCCGCAAACGGTGACATTTCATCCGAAGTGAAGTCAAAGCCCAAACCCCGAATGGAAAGCAGACGTCGCTGATTCAGAAATGAGGAATCGCCGCTGCTACTTGCGGTCATGTTTTAGCGGATTACGCGGCCTTAAATCTGCAGGTTAAGCGGCCGTGATTTCCGCGGTTCCCCGCGCTCGTTTCCATGCAGTCAGCGCTTCAGGTATGCGCCGCTAATCAGCGACTCGAGCGTGTTATGAACGATCTGCCAAACACCAGAGCCGGGCCAAGACAAGGAAAATAAATCTGAAAAACCTTCATGCGCCGCAAACGCGCGGCTGATGGAGTCCAGACGGCCGCTTTATTGATGACCTGCTGTTTGTTTCGTTGCAGGAACTCCGCGCTCATGCTAGAACGATCGGATCCGGGTCCCGCTTTGGGTTGAGTTTGGTTTGGGTTAGTCGATCTGTATCGTGTGGTAAACTCTGTGTGGGGCCTCGAGAACGGGAATGGAAGCGTTTAACGTAATTGTGTTTACGCGGCGCTGAATACAAATGAGACAGGTGGAGACGACATGAGCGCATCTGAGATGTTCTTACACTCTTTGATGTTTCGAGGAGCGTTCTGACAGGAGTGACACACCATGCCGTAGATGTTACGCGGACGGTTCTCCAGGATGTAGTACCTGAACCAGAAAACACACAAACTCAGAAAAACCAGCATTTGAAAACAAAGGAAGATTTAGTCTTCACGGCACATTATAAACACAACAGTTACTCAGAATGTTTGACATAAAGAAAAAGCCTAAATTAAAGACATAAAAGCCACCGCTGACGTACTTTACAGGCATAAAGATGGAATGTGTAAACAAACTAAACTAAACTGAAATAAATATTTTATTTAAAGATGAACTGAAACCAATAATGAGGGAAGAAATAGTAGGGTGCAGCGGGGTAAAAGGCGCCTTTGATATGACTTTCCTCTAAACCGGCACTTTACAAAACATCCGCTTTTCAACATACACGTGCAAATGTGTCTGATCTTTGACGCGATCGCGGGCAGCGGCACAAAGTCGATTCTGTGCTTCATCTAATATTTGGTGTTTTTAAAAATGTTGTCGATTTTTGTAGAAACATGCTAGCAACATGCTAACAACTTGCTAATCATGCTAAAAACATGGTAACAACTTGCTAATCATGTTAGAAACAATGTAACAACTTGCTAATCATGCTAAAAACATGCTAACAACTTGCTAATCATGCTAAAAACATGCTAACAACTTGCTAATCATGCTAGCAACATGCTAACAACTTGCTAATCATGCTAGAAACATGCAAACAACTTGCTAATCATGTTAGAAACATGCTAACAACTTGCTAAGCATGCTAAAAACATGCTACCAACTTGCTAATCATGTTAGAAACAATGTAACAACTTGCTAACCATGCTAGAAACACACTAACAACTTGTTAATCATATTGGAAACATGCTAACAACTAGCTAATCATATTGGAAACATGCTAACAACTTGCTAATCATGCTAAAACATGCTAACAACCAGTTAATCATGTTAGAAACATGCTAGAAACATGCTAACAACTTGTTAATCATGCTAGAAACATGTTAACAACTAGTTAATCATGTTAGAAACATGCTAACAACTTGCTAATCATGTTAAAAACATGTTAGCAACTTGCTAATCATGGTTGCGTTTCCCAAAAGCACCATGAGCTAACTATGGTCGTTAGTTCCAATGAACATTATTGTTAATGACGGAACTTGCAACCATGGTTGCTTTTGGGAATGTACCCAATGCTAGCAACTTACTAATCATGCTAGCAACAAGCTAGCAACATGCTAATCATGCTACAGATAGACTTGCAAAATACTAATAACATGTTAATCATGCTCGAAACAAGCTAGCAACATGCTAAGAACCTGCTAATCATGTTAGAAACATGCTAGAAACATTCTAGTAACATGCTTATCATGCAAATAACATGTTAATCATGCTAGAAACATGCTAGAAAAATGTTAGAAACATGCTAAATGCATTCTAATCATGTTAGCAACATGCTAATCATCTAATCTATCTACATAAAGTTAAAAACTTCAAACTTTTACAGCTGCTTTAAACTTTCAAGCTAGGATTTCTCAAGCCAACCTAAAGTTTGTTTTGACAAACTTTTTTATCTAAAAATGAACTGCAACCAATAATGAGAGAAGAAATTATAGGGTACAACGGGGCTAAAGTGGGTGTCGAGATAATCACTATGTTTTGAATGAAACCATCATATTTAAAAACATGCTATTAATCATATCATATAATCAAGTATCATTTGTTGTTACTACTGTACATCTATAGTAAATTATTATGGGATCTCCTTCAATGCTTTCAGAATCTTTACATTTAAAATGATTTTGTTTCTGTATTCTAAAATATGTTTTATATTAACATATTTTAATAAAATAATAATTTTATTTATCAAAAAAGCAGAAAATAGTACAAACTATGCTAAAGTGATTGTTTTGGACAAGTATTAACTTATTTAAATATTATTACTAATTATTTAAAAACAAAACAAAACATTGTTTTAGCTAAAGTATTTGCATCAATACTGTGTGCCTTTTAAAAGGCCCCCCTTGCCACCTCATACATTTATGAGATTTTTAAACAAAATAAACAACTTGTATGATTTATTTTCACACAAAATCTGTTGCTCCATAAATGTTCCATACAAATGTAGAATGTAACTCTTAGGGTGTGCCTTTAGCCCCGTTGTACCCTATAAATTAAAAAAAGCACATTGCTGACTATAGGATGCTTTCACTCAGAATTGTGCGATATAAACTCAGAAGAAAATCTGAATTTTGATATTAAAAACGTGAAATCACCCTTTTTTAACGTTCTTCCATGGCAGAAACAAAAAAACTAAATTGCAACATATAAACTCAGAATTATGAGGAAAAAAACTGAACTGTGAGATAAAGTCGCAATTACCTTTCTTTTTTTTTTATCCCGTGGTGGAAACGAGCTTCCATAGAAAACAATTGACAGCAAAGAGAAAACAACACAACTGAGTTGTCAATGAGCTGAATGTGTTTTATGATCATCTGCATGTTTTGCTCTGCTCGTGTCTTATCTGAAGTGAGCCGAAACGCCACCGATGCCCTCAAACACAAAACACATCAGTGCATGCCGCCGCTGGCAGCCAACTTCACGTTCAGACCAACACAAGCGCTTGATCAAAGCCATCGTGAGTTACGATCTCAAAGGAAAGATCAGCGATCAGACTTTACGTCCCTCAAAACAGAAACAGCAGAGACTTCCTGAGGCAGAGTATATTAAACACACTCAATAATGTTCTTTTAAAAAGCTGCACTTTGTATATTTATATTCAAGCCAATTGAAACCAGACCTTCTGCTTTAAGTGGCTACAGCAGCGTCAAGCCGTCGTGTGTGTGTGTGTGTGTGCGCGCATGTGTGTGCATGTGCACTTCCTGTGTCCCTGTAAACCAAAAGCCTTAAAAAACATATTAAACTGTGTTTTTTTTTAATCAAAATTTGTCAATAGTTTCTTGTGAGGGGAAGGTTTAGGTGTAGGGCAATAGAAAATGCAGTTTGTACAACAGAAAAACCATTACACCTATGAAGAGTCCCCGTAAACCACATATGCTAGAATGTGTGTATGAGTGTGAGTATGTGCGTACATGTTTAAGTGTGTGTGTACATGCATATGTGAGGTGTGTGAGTGTGTGTGTGTGTACACGCATGTGTGTGAACACATGTTTGAGTGTGCATGTGCGTGCATGCATATGTGTGAGTGTGTGTGCACGCGTGTGTGAGTATGTGCGTACATGTGTGTGTGAGTATGTGTGCATGCACATGTACATGCGTGTGTGTGCATGTGTGTGTGCGTGTTCATGTGAGTATGCATGCGTGTGTGTGTGTGTGTGTGTGTGCACATGTATGTGTGTGTGCATGCAGAACTTTAGTTTTGAGATAATTTGGTGAAAATTCAGTAACACTTTATTTGAGGCCCTTAAATATAATACAATATCTAATGTAATATATAAGTATTTTAATGCATTAATTATGCCTTGTAATGCACATTATGATCTCATGAATTATTGTAACTACATAATACATTATAATACATGTATCTATTCATTGTTTCACCTTTAGAAAGCACAATGCATTAAAACACGACAGACAACCAGTTTCAGATGTAACAAGCAATCTGCAAATATTATAAAGCATTTTAACTTAACATTAACACAAACATTGTGGTTAGACTTTCTCAAGCCAGAATTTTTTTTTTTTTTGTTATCTAGTTGTAAACAGTGAGAACTTTGAGTGCTATGAGTCAGAGATGGTTTTTCTGTGTCAGTCGCATGTGACGTGAGTGAGGGCAAATGCTCTTTTAAATCTAATAAAATCAGAAGCCCCGGTCAGTAAACATTCATCATCACTGGGCATCAGGAGTGGAATAAACTCTCGTCTATTGCCGTTTTAATGAGCTTCTGCATTGTGAACTTTCAACACTGTGTTGTTGGTGTTCCTGCAGTGTTTTCTTACCCCGGTAAACACGGTCCGCACTCGGCGTCGCTCTCTAGAGTGCCGGGCGTCAGGACGGTGGCGCGATACAGCGAGTCGCAGTCTTTGTGGCGACGGCAGATCTCGTATTTGCCTTTGGAGAACTTCCCTGCCGGACAGGCCACGCAGCTGTAATCGTCATCCTTAGTGCCGTAACCACAGTTCTGAAAAACACACGGTACAGAAATCACTTCACACTCCATCTTCAGATCCAGTCACCTTCATTTCTACAGCACTTTGACCGACACAAATTGGTTTAAAACAGATTCACAGAGATGAACAGCTTGTTTCTGCCATGGGATTAAAAAATGTGACTTTACATCTTGCAATTCTGGCTATTTATTTATTTGTTTGTTTGCACTTACCTACCTAATTAGGAGAAATATAAACTCTGAATTGCATTATATAAACATGGAATTCTGAGAAGAAAAGTCAGAATTATGACATAAACTTGCAAAACTGTGAGAAAAAAACAGAATTGCAAGAAGATTTTTTTAAAATAAAAAGGTAATTGCAACCTTTTAATCTCACAAATCAAGATATTTTTCAAGATATAAACTCAGAATTGTGAGATATAAATGCAGATTTGCAAGAAAAAAAAGAGAAATATAATCATAGAATTGCAAGACAAACTCAAACTGTGCAAAAAACCTGCAAGATAAAAAGTTGCAATTACCTTTTTACATTTTTTTTAATCTGTGGTAAAAAGAAAAAAACAAAATTGCAAGATGTAAACTTGGAACTGCAAGAAACTCTGTATCTCACAATTCTGTTTTTTTTTTTTTTTTAACAAAAAAGGTAATTTCAACCTTTCGATCTCACAATCAGACTTTTTCAAGATATAAACTGATTTAAGATTTAAAGATATAAATGCAGATTTGCAAGAAAAAAAGGCAGATTTGTGACAAAGATTCCTTTTTTATGACCTTTTTCTATTCTTTTATTCTGTGGTGGAAAGAATTGCAAGATGTGAAAAAAAAGTCAGAATTCTGAGTTTATATTTAGCGATTTGAAAAAAAAAACAAAACAAAACAAAAAGGACTTTTATTTTCAAGACAAACTTTAAGTTGGCTTGAGGAAGCTGGACCAAAAAGTTTGAAAAGTTTTAAAAAGTTTTAAGTTTGATGGTTTTCAGTTTGAAATAGTTTGAAGTTTAAAGTAATTTTAAAAAGGTTAAAGTTTGAATGCAGTCTTTCAGACAGATAGACAGATAGATAATTCCCATGTTGTTAGTATGATTCTAACAATTATAAGCAAGTTGCTAGCATGTTGCTAGCATGTTACTAGCATGATTAGCAAGTTGTTAGCATGTTTTACCATAATTATCAAGTTGTTAACATGTTGCTCGTCTGTTTCTAGCATGATTAACAAGTTGCTAACATGTTTTTAATATAACTAGCAAGTTGCTAGCATGTTTCTAGAATGATTACCAAGCAGTTAACATGTTGCTAGCATGTTTCTTGCATGATTATCATGTTGCTAGCATGTTGCTAACTTGATTAGCAAGTTCCTAGTATGTTGCTAGCATGTTTCTAGCATGATTAACACGTTAATAGCATGTTGCTAGCATGGTTAGCAAGTTATTAACATGTTGCTAGCTTGATTAGCAAGTTTCTAGTATGTTGCTATCATGTTCCTAGCATGATTAGCAAGTTGCTAGCATGTTTCTAACATGATTATCAAGTTACTAGCGTGTTTCTAGTATGATTACCATGCTAACAGCATGTTGCTAGCATGGTTAGCAAGTTATTATAATGTTGCTAACATGTTTCTAGCATTATTAGCATGTTGCTAGCTTGTTTCTAGAATGATTATCAAGTTGCTAGCATGTTTCTAGCATGATTAGCAAGGTATTAGCATGTTAATAGCATGTTTCTAACATGATTACAAAGTTGTTAGCATGTTGCTAGCATGTTTCTAGCATGATTAGCATGTTAATAACATGATTTTTAACATGATTAGCATGTTAATAGCATGTTTCTAACATGATTACAAAGTTGTTAGCATGTTGTTAGCATGTTTCTAGCCTGATTAGCAAGTTGTTAACATGTTGGCTAGCATGTTTCTAACATGATTACAAAGTTGTTAGCATGTTGCTAACATGTTTCTAGCCTGATTAACAAGTTGTTAGCATGTTGCTAGCATGTTTCTAGCCTGGTTAGCAAGTTGTTAGCATGTTGCTAGCATGTTTATAGCATGATTAGCAAGTTGTTAACATGATGCTAGCATGTTTATAGCATGATTAACAGGTTGCTTACATGTTTCTAGCATGATTAGCAAGTTGCTAGCATGTTTCTAACATGATTAGCATGTTGCTAGTATGTTGCTAGCTTGATTAACAAGTTGTTAGCATGTTGCTAACATGTTTCTAGCATGATTGTCAAGTTACTAGCATACTTCTAGCATGATTAACATGTTAATAGCATGTTGCTAGCATGATTAGCAAGGTATTAGCATGATTGTAGCTGCTAGGCTAATGACAGATAAATAGATGAGAAATATTAGAATGTCGGTTTGAACTGAGTTTTGTCAGACTGATTAATTCTGATTGATTATGTGAGCGGTGTTAAGGCAGTGCTGCGCGTTGAAGCTGTGACGTGTTTGATCTTTAACTGATCAGAAATGAACGTGTGCCCTGAACTGAACATCCAGTTGTTTTTAATCGCAGATATGAAGCAAGCGATGATGCAGCAGCTGCACAAGTTCAGCGACCTGCCAGAACCATCCGCTCAAACACGCTTAATGAGAAACATGTCGTGATGAAACATCCCACCCGTGAGTCTCCACCGGCGGCGGCTCGTTTCATAACGCCGGACACATCCACTACGTTACAGTAACATCTGAGCGGGCTTTTCCTTCGCCGTCCACAACAACTCTCCCATACGCAAACATTTCCAGCGGAGTCCGCGCCGGTTCGGATGTTACGGCTCGCGCGACATGAAAGGCTCCGTCGGAACGTCTCCCCGGGGCCGTTTCGGCTCTACTATTATTTTCTTGTCATTTCTGAATGTTCTCGTCAGCATCTAAAGCGCTGAGCTCTTAATTAGCGTAATGAGTCGATTAGGCGTCTTTGGTGGGCAGAGGTGCAGCGCTTTGTTCTTTTGGCCTCCGGTGTCGGTTTGGGAGTTTTGAGCGGAGATAAAAGAGATTGAGATGTTGGTACTCGCCATCTGCTCTGCTTTAAAACTTATTGAAAAGTCCTTCTCTGTTCTGACATTCACCCCAACATGCATTTCAATTCTGCAAGACACAAACACACAAACACACACACACACACTCACTTCATGGGGAGCAAAACATGCTTTAAAGCTCAAACGTCTTTTATCTGCTTCTATTGAATCAAGATCATCTCTGGCCCCGTGAGCAGCAGCCTTACTGGATTGTTCAGGAATGCAGCATTTCAAGACCTTTTTGTGTTGTGATTATTGTTTTTAAATGTTTTTTTCAGTACTACATTTTCCCAAAAAAATTTGAAAGGGCAAAAAACACATTTAAACTGCATCAATATACAAGTCTTTTTGTTCTAATATTTAGAAATAATGTAAACCAATAAAAAGTAATATATAAATAAAAATTAAAAGAAAGAAAAAAAAAGGAAAATAAGTTACACTGGGTCAAAATAGCATTTTTGACCAAAAAACAAACAAACAAGAAAACATTTAAGTTGCATCAATGTATAAGTCCCATTTTTGCTATTACATTCAGAAATAATGTAAATTAAAAAAGTTAACAAAACAAAAAAACAAAAAAAAAAAAAAAAGGAAAAATAATAAGTTGCACCGGGCAACTTTTAAGAGAGAAAGAGAAAAAAAAAATGAAGTTATAGAATATAAAGAACTGCGAGATATTGTGAGATAAAAAGTTACAAATACCTTTTTTTTTTTTTTTCGGTCGCCGAAAAACAGTTCGAAAGTTTTTTTTATCACAATTATGACTTTTTTTTTTTTTTAAATGGACATGTATAAGTCACATTTTGTTATTGCATTCAGAAATATTGTAAATAATGTAACATTTTAAAGAGATATTAATAAATAAATAAAAATAATACAAAAGTTGTACTGGTTCAAAATGCATTTTTAAGAGAGAAAGAGAGAGAAAAAAAACATTTATGTTGTAGAATATAAAGAATTGTAAACTCACAGTTACATTTTTTATTCTGTGGCCAAAAAAAAAAGACTTTTTTATTGACATGTATGTCACATATTATTAATTTCAGAAATATTGTAAATAATGTAACTAAATGTTTTTAACAAATAATAAAAAATACAAATAATACAAATAATGCAGAATAAGTTGCACTGGGTCAAAATAGCATTTTAATAGCAAAAAATAAATAAATAATAAGAAAAGTTGCATCAATGTATAAGTCACATTTTGTTATACATTTAGAAAAAAAAAAAGGAAAATAAGTTGCACTAGGCCAAATTGCATTTTTGAGAAAGAAAGAGAGAGAAAAACATTTAAGTTATAGAATATAAAGAATTGTGAGATATAAGCTCACAGTCTGAGTAGAAATGTCCAAATTGTGAAATAAAAAGTCACAATTACCTTATTTTGTGGCCGAAAAAAAAAAAAAAAAAAAAAAAAACGTTACAAGGTTTACAGTTTTTATTTCAGAATTATCTCACAATTATGTTTTTTTTAATTGATGTGTCACATTTTATTGCTTTCAGAAATATTTTAAATAATGTTACTTTTTAACAACAAATATTAAAAAATAAATAAAAATAATACTAAATCAGTTGCACTGGGTCAAAATTGCATTTTTGACCAAAAAGAAAGAAAAAAACATCAATGTATCAATGTATAAGTTACATTTTGTTATTACATTTAGAAATAATGTAAATAATGTAAATGAAAAGCAGAAAAAAGGCAAATAAGTTGCAACGGGCCATTTTGCATTTTTGAGAAAGAAAGAGAGGAAAAAACATTTAAGTTGTAGAATATAAAGTATTGTGAGATATAAACTCACAGTCTGAGAAGAAATGTCCAAATTGTGAGATAAAAAGTCTGTGGCCAAAAAAAAAAAGTTAGAAAATTAACAGTTTTTTTTCTGATAATTATCTCGCAGTTATGACTTTTTTTTTTTTAAATTGACGTCACATTTTTTTGCTTTCAGAAATATTGTAAATAATGTAACAAAAATTTGTAACAAATATTAACAAATAAATAAAAATAATGCTAATAAATTTGCATAAAAAATTGCATTTTTGAGAGAGAGGAAAAAAAGACATTTAAGTGGGAACATTTTGTTATTACATTCAGAAGTTATGTAAATAAAGCTTTTTTTAATATTAAAAATATATCTAAAAAAAGTTTATAAAATGAAAAATTTACAAACATTCAACAGATAATTAATATTCAGTAATATCACTGATTTAACGGCACTGAACATAATTTGATCAGAATTGATCTGAATAATGACTCTTGTCTTCTGCTTTACAGCTGAAATTGAGTTTGCTTCATAATTGATGAATTTTGCAACACTAACACTGTTATTTTCCGTTTTGAGAAGCTGCTTTGAATCAGTCTGAATATATGTTTGTATTAAGTGCTGTAGAAAAAAAATATGATTTGACGAACATTATAAACACTATAAAAATGACAAATATAAGCATAAACAAGCATCAATTATAATGGCATTCATTATAAACACCATTTTTTATAATCGCCAAGCCTAAACGAATTTATTTAAAGTTCAGTGTGTGTGAAATACACTATATAAATAAACTCGAGCTCACTTCATCTCTCATTCGGGACGAATCCAAATGTTTGTGCTTGATGCTAATTGCAAAATGTAGGTTGTTTCACAGCAGACAATACAAAACCGTGACTTATATTGTAGAAAATAAGGGAAATGTTTTTGAAGGTTTCAGACAAAGAATGCTTGTTTTTTCTCTAGTTCATTGATGTTCTGATGCCCATCAGCGTCTGAACTCTTCTCCCGAACAAACACAAAGCTTTGAACTTCCTCTTGATTCATCTGCTTCAGAAACGCCACATACCTGCGCGTGTTTGCGTTGGAGAAGCGTGAAATGAAAGAGAGCTCCATTTAGATCACAGCTCATTCAAATTACAGGCCGAAGGCGTCGTTAACTCCAGTAGAAGTGTGAAACGCTCAAATATAAAGCAGAATCATTTTACTTTTTCATTTTCACATTCAGACTGAGGTATAATTATGCAAAGATTGACTCTCATTTCCATAATAGCTGTTTTGGTGCATATTTCTGCATGAATTCGTGTCATTTTGTGAAGAGATATTTTCATACGCTTTCAAAAACAAGAACGATTCTGACGGGATGTGTATTCCTAATATTAATTTTGATACCAGCGCATGGTTTTGCTTCTCAGATTAATTCTACAATGCAAAAATCATGTTCTTCCTCAGTATTTCTGTTTTGTTTTCCAGTACACTGTAGAAAAAAAAAAAACACAATTTGTTGAGTCAACTTAAAATATTTTGTTTTTCAGTTGAGTTCAGTCAACTCAAAAAAAAGTTCATTCAACTTAAAATGTTAAGTTGTACTAAGTGACAACTTAGATATGGTAAGTTACCCAGCTGCCTTAAAAATTTAAGTTAAATCAACTCAAATATCTAAGTTGTCATTTACTACAACTTAACATTTCAAGTTGAATAAACTTTGAGTTGACTGAACTTTAAATTTTAAGGGAGCTGGGTAACAAATTATTTTAAGTTGACTTAACAAATTGTTTTTTACAGTGTACAAGTATCTAAACATCCTTAAATAATCAAGATATATTTACTTAAGAAGAATAATGACTTAAAACGGATTTAAATTAAGTAAAATGAGGTAAAATTTTTGTTTACAACAAAAACAAATACACTGTAAAAAACAATTTGTTAAGCCAACTTAAAATAATTTGTTCCCTGGCTGCCTGTAAAATTTAAGTTCAGTCAACTCAAAAAAGTTTAGTCAAGTTGAAATGTTAAGTACTAAGTGACAACTTAGATATTTGAGTTGATTCAACTTAAAATTTTAAAACAGCAGAGTAACAAATTATTTTAGGTTGGCTCAACAAATTGTGTGTTTTTTTTTTTTTGAGGTCAGAAAAATGATCTTGTTTTTCCTTTTAATTAAATAGTTCTTTTCTGATCCCATTGACAGGTATTTGTTCTTGTTTTAAGGAAAATCTTATAATTTCTTAACAAGACTTAAGATAGTAAGTGATTTAGCTTCTTCAGTAAATTTATATTAATTTAAGAACATTTAAATAAATACTGAGGAAGAAAATCATTTTTTGTAGTATTTGTTTTTAAACACTGTTTTATTTCCCATAGTTTACATATTTTATTTCGGTTGATGTTTATTTTATTTCATTTGGCATTTTTTTGTTTTTGTTTTTTGTTTTATTACTATAATAATCCTGATCAGAACTGAGCTTTGGTCTTTGCATAATAGTGACAAAACTAATAAAAAGATTTATAAATGAGGGACAAAATCATATTTTATAATAATAAACTGATAAAAAACTTTTTTGAAGTTGAAAAAAATCAATGATTATTAGAGGACATTTTACAAGAAAATACTATTTCAGTTTTTCCTTGTCAAAATGTAGCATTTAACTCAATGTGTTACTTGAAATAGAAAAACTGAAATCCTATTGTCTTGTAAAAGATATTACAGTAATATTTGTTTTATTCAAAACAAAAAAACAGTACTGTTTAATGAGTTTTACCACATTCAGCTGTTGAATTCAGCTACAGTCAGCAGTGAAAACCTCAGCTCAGGTTTGTATTTGAGACAAACCTGATCAACAGAACCGTGAAAGTATCTCAATGTCTACGAACAGAGTCTCTCTTTGGGGTTCAGGTTAGACGTGTCTCTCTGTTAGACCTGTTGTCTCTCTTTAAGCGCTCGAGATCTTCTGAAGTGCCATTTGATGCGGCTGCTGTCTGGGTGGTCGAGAGAAAGACCATCAGCTCTTAAAGGAGCCGTTCACAGCTCAAACACAGTCATTACTGACTCTCTCATGTCCTTCCAAACCCGTGCGCTGACAGTTTTGAATTTCTGATGAACCTTCATGCACTTCTTCTCCATACGACAACAGTTCATAGTGAATGTGACTGTCAAACTCCAAAAAGGACGTAAAAAGCAACATTCAACTCAAGATAGTTTCAAAAGTGGCACAAGTAAAGTATTACAACAATAGTTCACATGAATCTGATGTCATCTGATTTAACATATGAACTTAGACTAGGAATGATACAGTTGAGGTCAAAAGTTTACATCCCCCTTTCAGAATCTGCAAAATGTTAATTATTTTAGCAAAATAAGAGGAATCATACAAAATGCATGTTATTGTTTATGTAGTACTGACCTGAATAAGATGTACATATAGTCCACAAGAGAAAATAATAATTGAATTGATAAAAATGTCCCTGTTTAAAAGTTTACGAATGATCCACAGCTTTCTTTTTAGTAATAGTTTGTCATGAACAGTTAAACTACCTGCTGTTCTTCAGAAAAATCCTTCAGCTCCCACAAATTCTTGTGCATTTTTGTGTATTTGAACCCTTCCCAACAATGACTGTATGATGTTGAGATCCTGAGGGACTCATATGCAACTATTAGAGAAGGTTCAAACACTCACTGATGCTCCAGAAGGAAAAAGGATGCATTAAGAGCAGGGGGTGAAAACTTTTGAACAGAATGACAATGTGCACATTTTTCTTATTTTGCCTAAATATCATATTTTTTTTCATTTAGTACTGCCCTTCAGAAGCTACAGAAGATACTTACATGTTTCGCAGAAGACAAAATAAGGTTTATTTACCCTGATCTTCAAATTTCAAAAGTTTTCACCCCCTCTGGTTCTTAATGCATGGTTTTTCCTTCTGGAGCATCAGTGAGTGTTTGAATCTTCTGTAATAGTTGCATATGAGTCCCTCAGTTGTCCTCAGTGTGAAAAGATGGATCTTAAAATCATACAGTCATTGTTGGAAAGAGTTTAAAATACACAAAAATGGTGGAAAACCTAAGAATGAATTTATCTGAAGAACAGCAGCAGTTTAGCTGTTCAGGACAAACGAGAGACTCACGAACAACTATCACTGAACAAAAAAACACATATGTGGATCATTCAGGAACAACACAGTATTAAGAATCAAGTGTATGAAAACTTTTGAACGGGGTCATTTGTAAACATCTCTTATGTGAAATATCTTATTCAGGTCAGTACTAAATAAACAATAACATGCATTTTGTATGATCCCTCTTATTTTAGCAAAATAATTAACATTTTGCAGATTCTGAAAGGGGGATGTAAACTTTTGACCTCAGCTGTATCTTTTAGGGTCCGTTCACACAGAACATGTTTCTGTTTTTCTGTTGTTTTTGTAGGTAAACATGCACTAGACGGACGTGTTTGACTGTTGCACTCACATCTTCTGTCTTTTGCATTTTAAAAACAGCGATCAACTTAAGATAACTGAAACTTTTAATAGGCCTCTTCAGTCAATCTTAGTACCTTCGCAGTCCAAATGTTACTTTTTTTCAGGAAAATCAATGCAAAAATCTATATTTTTGATTATTTACAATTTGAGGATATTGTATGATACTGTGCACAATTTAAACAATTTTTATGAGCTATTTTTGGTCATTTTTGACCACAAAGGTACCAAGTAAAGAGTTTATTTGCAAAAACTCATTTTTTAATTTTCAAAAATCATGCTTTGTATTGTTAGCATGTTATTATTGTTTTATTGCGTTAGTTAGCTGTATATATATGTATTTTATTTTTACTTCAAATTAAAATAACTCAACCGCAGTTTGATTGAGATTAATTGGAGTGCACAATGAAAAAACATGATTTTTAAAAACGGTTAAAAACGGAGTTATCTGTTTTTGCAAATGAACTTTTCAAGTGTTACTTTCTTATTTTCAGCACTTTAACACATCCGAATCACGTCCATCACTTTTTGTGTGTTCACATAGTTAATGCAGCAAAAGTCTCCAAGTGTCATCTCATTCTCATTCAGTTTTTTTAATAAAAAGTGACTGAACAGGTTTTTAAAAAATGCATCTCTCTAGATTTAGCTTTTTATTCCATTGCCCTGCACCTCATCATTTTAATGTGCTCTGACTGGAGTTTGACAGTCGTGTTCACTATGAACTGCTGCTGTATGAGCAAGATCTGCATTAAAAGATTCCTCAAAAACCCTCCTGTTGTTTTCCACACGCTCTTAAAAATAAAGGTGCTTTTAAAGGTGCTTCACAGCGATGCCAAAGAAGAACCATTTTTGGTTCCACAGAGAACCATTCAGTCAAAGGTTCTTTAAAGAACCATCTCTTTCTTACTTTTTTATAATCTTCCTTCACCACAAATAACCTTTTGTCAGATGTTAATGGACCCATTTACACAAAAAGGTTCTTCTATGGCATCATGAAGCACCTTTATTTTTAAGAGTGCAGGATAATGATCGTCATACAACTGTAAAACGGCATTAGGGTGAATATGTAATGACAGAAAGATGATTTTTAGGATGAACTGTCCCTCTAAAGCTGTAAATGTGGATGTTTTGAGTGTGTTTTTCTGTGGACGTGTGTGTGTGTTTCTCACCATGTACGGCTCTTGTCCCGGCTGACATTGTGGGCAGGGCTGGCAACTGCTGACTGTGTAATTATAATACTCATTTTCTCCACAACTGGAGTATTCGGCACTCACAAAACACATGCTGGACACCTGCAACACACACATAAAAATACAGTAAAAATAGTAAAAATTATTACATGTTTTTATAATTCCAAACAGCTGTTTTCTATGTGAATATGTGTTAAAATTAAATTCATTTTTGTGATGAACAGCTGAATTTTCAACATCATCACTCCAGTCTTCAGTGTCACATGATCCTTCAGAAATCATTCTGATATGCTGATTTGCTGCTCAACAAACATTTATGATTATTATCAATGTTGAAAACAATTGTGTTGCACAATATTTTTGTGGAAACTGATACATTTTATTTTTAGGATTCACAGATGAAAGTTCAAAAGTATCAGTTTAGCCCATCATGTGACACTGAAGATGCTGAATATTCAGCTTTGATCACAAAAATAAATTACATTTTTGCTACAATATTACTGTTTTTGATGTATTTGTAAACAAATATATGTAGGTTCACCTACAAACTTGCATCAATGTTTGAAACAATCAAACAAAAACAAAAGCAGAAACAAATATTTCTTCCCCAGAAGAGGAAGACCATTAAATGTGAAGTGTGAAAATGCTGATGCAATAAGGAAATCGTTCCGTGTAGGTTCAATTAAAGAATTAAAGCTGAGAACCACAAAGCATCTCATTCAGCCCGAGCCAATCAACATCCGGCTCCGCCCACGCGCTTAATTACATTCCTGCTCCAGTCACGGCGGTCGAACGCTTCCCGTGTGCTCGTAACGAACCGAATGCCTGTGCGCGTCTCTGAGGCTCTCAAAGCCAAAACCCACAAACAACAAACTTGTTGTTTCACCTCAAATCACATTTGTTACTTCATAAAAAGTGCACATAATTTATGTCTGGGGAAATGAAACGGCAGGGAATTTGGAGAGCGACATGATGAGTTTGAGTTTGGTTTGGAAGCACAATACGTTTGTGTGTTTGTAACTAGATCAGAACAACGCATCTGTTCTTAATCGCAGAGACAATTAGAAATGCACAGTAATACAACAGACAAATCAGGCAGCATGTGCTGAATCAAACCCAGCACTCGTTTCTTACTCATTTTGTGCTGCTGTTTGCAAAAACACTGTCTGTTTTGCTCTTTCTCATCACACTTTCTCTTTAAATACCATGCATTTCAATTTTTGTTTTTGAGAATCATTCACGTGGAAGAAGTCTTGTACTGTCCATTAATCAGCAGGGAAAAAAAAGATTCCTGTCTGAATCTGATACAGATTAAGACTTTCTGATCAATTCACATGCATGGCATTATTTGATTCCTGATCCTGATTTCACGCTCAGAATTATGAAAGAAAATGCAAATGTGAGCAGATGTTTCCTGCTTTTACACATCCAAACAGCCACAGATGATTTTGCTTATTTCGTGAAGTTCTTTGTCATTAAATTAAGTATTTTAAGACATTTTTCCAGTCCTTTGCAGACTGTAAGTGAAATGATGCATTTTGAAAACTTTTTGTCAGTAACCTTTGGACATTTGACTGCTTTTGTTATTTTGATAAGTGCATTAAAGATGATAAATACATATAATTGAAAAAAAATTCTCCATTCTAATTTTGTGGAAAATAAATAAATAAATATGACAGAATTTTTACTGATATTTTTAAACTCAAAATAATTAAATTAGGTAATATTAAGTCTTTTTTTACAAATTAGCAGTTAGAAAGAAAATGCAAACATGAGCCAGATGTTTATTATGGTACTAAAACTAAAATCATAAAAACCTTTGTCACTTGAAAAAACATAATTTTTAACTTAAATAAATTAGAATGTAAAACTAATTTTGTAAACTAATTGAAACGTTGTTTCACTTGATGGCACTAAAATAACTAAAAGTGAAACAGTCATTATAACTAATATACAACAATAATAACTATATGGACATATTTAAAGGAAAAAAAATAATATTAAACCTAACAATATATTAAAAAATAAATAAAAACTATAATAATAGTCTCCAAAACAACACTGGCTTTTAACTTATTTTGTGATAAAACTGTACACGATGGGATGTTCAGAATCATCAAATTGGGTAATATTAGGTGTTTTTTTTTGTTTTGTTTTTTATAAATATTTATTATAAATTTATTATAATATTAACAAAAACTAAAACCATAAAAACCTTTGTCACTTGAAAAAAAAAAATTAACTGATTTAAATAAAAATGCAAAACTTATTTTGTAAACAAATTAAAACTTGAATTTCAGCTAGTTTAGTTTAGTAGCATTTCTTATTTTCATGTAGTTTCACTTGATGCACTAAAATAACTAAAGGTGAAACAGTCATTAATAACTATATGCACATACTTAAAGGAAACAAAAAAGAATAAAAATTACAAAAACAACAAAAATGACTAAAACTTGAAATATATAAAAAAGTATCAAAATATTAATAAAACCTACAATAACAGTCTCTAAAACACTGCTTTTTAACTTATTTTGTGATTAAACATGTACATGATGGGATGTTTTTAGTGATACTTTTGAATCATCAAATTAGAAAATATTAGGCAGAATTTTCTTTCAACATCACTTCTGTATACTATCAAATTATGAAGTGTGCTGAATGCACCACTAAATATAAGCCTGACTGTGTCTTAAGTTGACTTAAAGTGGTTGTAGATCATTAGACGTGACATTATGGTGCTGTAAGTCGCAGCCTTTGTGAGAATGGAGCGTAACGCTGGTATTATCAGGTGGCAGCAGTTTTCCCTTCAACAAAGGCTCAATTGACACTGAGGGCTGATTTAGCCGTAATAAGCGGGATTATACAGATCTCCTCTCCAGAGCGTCTCACTCGCAGATAACCTGTCGTTTGAACATCTCACGGCTCTTTGGAAGGGCATTAAAAGCCTATCATTAAGACGCTGCGCAGAGAAATTACATTCTGGGAACGCGGCCAGACAGATTTGGTGTTGCAAACGTGAAGGAGGTGGGAGACGCGTTCAGAGACAGATTAACATGGCGCTCAAAGACGCCTTTGTAGTCGACGTCGCCCGTGTTTGGATGGGCTGCGGTCGTGGCTGGATCGGGTTCTGCTGTCGGAGGGACTTACCAGAAGAAAAGGCAGGAGGTGTGATCGCGTCCGTCCTCCTTTCTGGCCCATGTTGATCTTGTTGTTGTCTTCCACCTGAGGAGCTCTGAAATGACAAAAAACGATGTTCTTTCTCAGTGTTTCTCTCTTGTTTTCCAGTACAAATATAAAACAAGATGCAAAATGACTCATACTAAGTTTTTTTTGGACAAATATGTCACAATCAAAGGAATAATTCACCCAATAATGAAGATTTTTCATAGATGTGCTCACCCTTAGGTCATACAAGATTAGGATGAGTTTGTTTCGTCATCAGATTTGTATGAATGTGTCATTCCATCTCTGTCTCACCAATGGATGTGAATGGGTGCCGTCAGAATGAGAGTCCAAACAGCTGATAAAAACATTAAAACAATAATCCACAAGTAATCCACACCACTCCAGTCCATCAGTTCACATCTTGAGAAGACAAAAGATGAAACAAATCCATCAAGACAACGTTTTTAGCTTTAAACCATGCTAAAATGCAGGTCCGTAATCCATACTATAAAATTCTTCATAAAGGACTGTGAATGGAATTTTAACTTCAGGAAATGACTGTTTTCTAAAACAGTTTTAATTAATTAAAATAAAGCTAAAATAAAATAAAATATGAATATTATGTGATCAACTTAAGCTTAAACTTAAAAACTTAGAAATTAATTTAAAAAATGAGAAAAAAATGAGAAATGCTGACTAAAATAAATACATTTAATTTAGTCATTAAAATGACTAAAACTAAAAATATAATACAAATAAATGAAATATTATGAAATAAATATTAATAAAAGAACACAAAAATATTAAACTTGTTTAAAGTTTTTCAAACTAAAAAAATGTAAGAAGTATTGCCAACTAAGTGAAGTAAATTACCAAAACTAAAATGGAAATAAAAAAATATAAAATATAAAAATAAAAAAATAAAAAAATATATAAGACATAAAAATAAGATTAAGAAAAAGAAGAAAAAGAAGAAATATTTAATAAAATGACAAAAGCACATTAGAACATTACTCAAATTGAAAATATAAAAATGAAAACTGAAAAATATAAAAATAAAGGCTAATTCAAAATAATAATTATTATTTTTAATTAATAAGTAATCATTTTAAATTGTATTATTTTTATTTATTTTATTTTAAGTAATAAAACAATGATAACACTTCCTCCAGTGAAAAAGTGGTCTGAATCAGGAGAGAAATCTGCACAGATCAAACACCGTTTACAAACCAAAACAGCTCCAAACAAACATGTGGCTGGATTTTGATGTGAGAGACAACAGGAGATGGACTTCTTCACTGGAGGAAATGTTATTATGGATTATGGACTCGTCATAATATTGTATTTGTTTCATCTTTTGTCTTCTCAAGATGTGAACTGATGGACTGGAGTGCTGTGGATTACTTGTGGATTATTGTGATGTTTTATCATCTGTTTGGACTCTCATTCTGACGGCACCCATTCACATCCATTGATGAGCAAGTTATGGAATGGCACATTTCTACAAATCTGATGATGAAACAAACTCATCCTAATCTTGGATGAACTGAGGGTGAGCACATTTGCAGCACATTTTCATTTTTTTCCATTGTGTTTTAGGGTTAAAGGAAATGTCTTGGCAGAAAATGAGCCGTATCTTATCCGTTTTATGTTCACAGTGTAGTTCATATGGCTGTAATCCACAGGAGTCACGTGCGTGTATCAGTTCAGCAACAAGTCGTCAGATTCGCTTGAAACTGCGTTATGAAAAACACACTTGGTGTTCTGGTGATTTATGAGCTCTAAATGAGACATCATGAGGAACAGAACGAAAACATCCATCAGAGCGCCGATGATGAAATCCTGAGACAAACAACAGCGAACGACAGCAGTGACACTCACATGTCATGACACACTGATCATATTTGATCTTTACTGAAATCACTAACTCATTATCGCCGGAAACAACTGCTTTATGGGACGCTGCGGATGTGAGACACGTCAAGTCAAATTTATTTCTAAAACGCTGCTCACCATACACATCATTTCAAAGCAGCTTTGTCAAAAACCGTGTCGTGTAGTCGCATTTATCAGATTAGAGCTGTGTGATAATATAATTACATTTAGAATGATTTTACACCCAACTCGGCTTAGAAAAATCATGCAATCATGAGATGTCTTTCTCATCAGCGTGAAAACCATCAACGCTTCTACATCACTTGTGCTCTGACATTTCTATTAAAACACAATGAAGAAAACTACACAACAGCACAGACCTCCAGAGAGACAAAAGAACATCCAAAAACAGAGGAAAGGGGAGAAAATCTCACACGACACGTGTTCATTCACTGACGAGAAATATTTAAATAAATGAATAACATCAAAAGCACATAGAAAAATACAAAAACAGATGTTTATTACAAACTTCAATTTTAAAATTAGATTTAAAAAGTATTTATTATTTATTAATTTATTAATATATTTATTAACATGACAAACTAGAAGTGAAATAAAAATATAAAAAAATAAAAGCACAGCAAAAAGCTGTTTAAAAGTGCAGTTAGAATGTTGCATTGGCAACTAAAGTAAATAAGCTTTAGTTGAAGTCAAGGGTGCAGGTTTGATTTTGGCATTTTTGGGAACATAACAGCAGAAAACACATTCTATTGTTTGATTAATAAGTCACTTTAGTAGATTCTGAATATTGGTAGGGACATGTCAGAGTATCTACTGAATTCTACACCCTTGAAAATTATAACAAGTGATGTAATGGTTTGATGTTTCATACTGTTTGATTAAAATACAGAAATCAGAAAAAGATTCGCGATAAGCACTCCGAAGCCCTGATCTGAAGCAAAAGATTCACAAAAATCAAATGATTCGCGATCCGCGCTCCGAACCCCCGATCTGAATAATGATTCGCGAACCTTCATTTCAGATCGCGACTTCAACGCGCGGATCGCGAATCACTGAACTAACTAAATGATTCGCGAACCCGTTCCGAGGTTTCGATCTAAATCAAATGATTCGCGAACCTGTTCCGAACTTCCGGTCAAAATCAAATGATTCGCGAATCCGTTCTGAAGTTCCGATCTAAATCAAATGATTCGCGAATCCGTTCCGAGGTTTTGATCTAAATCAAATGATTTGCAAAACTGTTCCGAAGTTCCGGTTCAAATCAAATGATTCGCGAATCCGTTCTGAAGTTCCGATCTAAATCAAATGATTCCCGAACCCGTTCCGAACTTCCGGTTCAAATCAAATGATTCGCGAATCCGTTCCGAGGTTTCGATCTAAATCGAATGATTCGCGAACCTGTTCCGAAGTTCCGGTTCAAATCAAATGATTCCCGAACCCGTTCCGAACTTCCGGTTCAAATCAAATGATTCGCGAATCCGTTCCGAGGTTTCGATCTAAATCAAATGATTCGCGAACCCGTTCCGAGGTTTCGATCTAAATCGAATGATTCGCGAACCTGTTCCGAACTTCCGGTTCAAATCAAATGATTCGCAAATCCGTTCCGAAGTTCCGGTTCAAATCAAATGATTCGCGAATCCGTTCCGAGGTTTCGATCTAAATCAAATGATTCGCGAATCCGTTCCGAGGTTTCGGTCTAAATCAAATGATTCGCGAATCCGTTCCGAACTTCCGGTTCAAATCAAATGATTCGCGAATCCGTTCCGAGGTTTCGGTCTAAATCAAATGATTCCCGAACCCGTTCCGAACTTCCGGTTCAAATCAAATGATTCGCGAATCCGTTCCGAGGTTTCGATCTAAATCAAATGATTCGCGAACCCGTTCCGAGGTTTCGATCTAAATCGAATGATTCGCGAACCTGTTCCGAACTTCCGGTTCAAATCAAATGATTCGCGAATCCGTTCCGAAGTTCCGGTTCAAATCAAATGATTCGCGAATCCGTTCCGAGGTTTCGATCTAAATCAAATGATTCGCGAATCCGTTCCGAGGTTTCGATCTAAATCAAATGATTCGCGAATCCGTTCCGAAGTCTTGATCTAAATCAAATGATTCGCGAATCCGTTCCGAGGTTTCGGTCTAAATCAAAAGATTCGCAAACCCGTTCCGAAGTTCCGATCCAAATCAAATGATTCGCGAATCCGTTCCGAGGTTTCGGTCTAAATCAAATGATTCGCGAATCCGTTCCGAGGTTTCGATCTAAATCAAATGATTCGCAAACCCGTTCCGAAGTTCCGGTCCAAATCAAATGATTCGGGAACCCGTGCCAAAGTCTCGATCTGAATCGAATGATTCACGATCCGAACCCCCGATCTGAATTATGATTCGCGAACCATCATTTCAGATCGGGACTTCGACGTGCGAATCGCGAATCACTGAATTAGTGAAATGATTTCGCAAACCCGTTCTAGAGTTCCGATCTAAATCAAATGATTCGCAAACCCATTCCAAAGTTTCGATCCAAATCAAATGATTCGCGAACCGATTCCGAAGTTCCGGTCCAAATCAAATGATTCGCAAACCCGTTCCAAAGTTCTGGTTCAAATCAAATGATTCGCGAACCCATTCCAAAGTCTCGATCTGAATCAAATTATTCGCGATCCGAATCCCCGATCTGAATTATGATTCGCGAACCATCATTTCAGATCGGGACTTCGACACGCGGATCGCGAATCACTGAACTAGCGAAATGATTCGCGAACCCGTTCTAGAGTTCCGATCTAAATCAAAATGATTCGCAATCCGAATCCCCAATCTAAATTATGATTCGCGAACCATCATTTCAGATCGGGACTTCGACGTGCGAATCGCGAATCACTGAATTAGTGAAATGATTTCGCAAACCCGTTCCGAAGTTCCGATCTGCATCAAATGATTCGCGAACCCATTCCAAAGTTTCGATCCAAATCAAATGATTCGCGAACCGATTCCGAAGTTTCGGTCCAAATCAAATGATTCGCAAACCCATTCTGAAGTTCCGATCTACATCAAATGATTCGCGAACCCATTCCAAAGTTTCGATCCAAATCAAATGATTTGCGAACCGATTCCGAAGTTTCGATCCAAATCAAATGATTCGCAAACCCGTTCCGAAGTTCCGGTCCAAATCAAATGATTCGCAAACCCGTTCCGAAGTTCCGGTCCAAATCAAATGATTCGCGAACCCATTCCAAAGTCTCGATCTGAATCAAATGATTCGCGATCCGAATCCCCGATCTAAATTATGATTCGTGAACCATCATTTCAGATCAGGACGTCGACGCGCGAAGCTCGAATCACTGAATTAGTGAAATGATTCGCGAACCCGTTCCGAGGTTTCAATCCAAATCAAATGATTCGCGAACCGATTCCGAAGTTTCGATCCAAATCAAATGATTCGCAAACCCATCCCAAGTCTCGATCTGAATCAAATGATTCGATACGCGATCCGACTGGAGCGAATCAATTAAACTATTGCGTCGCAAAATTATTCATTGTTTTGAAAAGCTCCGTTTCACCCATCACTATACGTGCTTTTTTAAAAATATTACAAGCCATGAAATGAATGATCGGAATCACGAGTTTGAATCAATCGAAACGGTTCCATCTTAAATGACTCGCTCAATTGATTCGGTTCATCTGTTCCTATTTTCGCGTCTTCAGACATGTTTACACAACACTGTCAGTACTACTACTGGCTTAGCTCGCTAGTTTTATGACATTAACTGAAATAAGCGAAAAAAAAGTATGATGCTTACAAAGAGAAAAATACATGTTAGATGGAAACATTGTGCATTATGATGGAGTTTGTAGCTTCATTCACTAGATTTGAAATAGTTTGAGCTGCAGTTCAATAGGAATCAGCTGAAATCATCCAGTCACCTCACACTATTCAAGACAATCTGACATTTATCAGTATTGTAATAAATATGAGACATATATATATAGAGTCTATATAGAGAGGGAGAGAGAGAGAGTGATAGTCAATGTAAAAACCAAATAAAGCAAAAGTAATGACTTTATGCAACAATTTCTTCTTTTTGGTGTCTTTGATGCACGTTTACAAGAACACCACGAGGGATGCATGTGATGCTGCTGATGCAGGAGCCGGCGTTCTGACATAGATGAGTGAGTACTTTTCATTTTTGGGTTAACTAACCCGTTAACTACAGATGCAGCCAAAATAACAACAACAGTGATTACACACACATACACAAATAATGAGTCAAGACTGTTTCTAGACCAAATTTTGTTTCTTCAAGAGCATCTGTTCTTAAAAACCAGTCTCAGGTTTTAATTCAGTTTAATTAGTTTGAGAAGCAGATTTGTCCATCCCTTGCTAAAATAAGTTTGGGCAAAACAAAGTATTCAAATGCTTAGTTTATTTTTGGTAAAAACGAAAGTTCTTTTTTTGGCCTGTGATGCTGTAAAGGTCGCGACCCGCTGCTGTAATGTGTGATGGTCTCCGTTCACTGCACTAATGTCTTATGGTTTGCTGAAGCTGAGAAGTTGAGCGTGTTTTATAGCGGTAGCGCTGTCATCTGAACTCACCCGCATCAACATCGGCTCTGAGCTCAAACGCTCGGCTTTCACACTGCAGCCCCCATGATGCCTCGCTGCATGAGGGAGAGCAGATCTTACTGAGAAAATACACGTGAACACAAAGAGAGGAAAGGATCACAGATAACGACAACACAAACCGCATCACTATCAATATCAGCAGAAAAACGATCAGATATCATACGGGTTTAGTGAAGAAAGACACATTTCTGCTGTAACGACGTGTGAAGTGTTTCAATTCTACACCGGTGTTGTTACTGTTAACTAAAATGAAATCTAAAACTATTTAGAAATGTTGTCTGTAAAACAACTGAAAAAATATATATATAAATATTAGTTTAATATATTATAAATAGTCAATTAAATACTTAAAATAAAATGTAAGTTTATCAGAAATAAACTTTTTTTTATTTTATTTTAAAAATTGGAATTAAAAATTTTGCTTTGGCAACTGAATAAAACAGGCTTTAGATGAAGTACTAAAAAACTAGAACTGAAATTAAAATTAGTTAAAGCTAAATAAAAATATAAAAAAAAAACAAATAGAAATGACAAAAGCACACATGCTAACATTTACATTTTACTTTAATTTTAAAATTACAATAAAAAAATGTTGCCTTTATAACTAAAAAATAAATAGTTAAAGTACTAGAACTGAAAGTTAAATATAAATATAAAAACTTTTACAAAATTACTCAAATTTAGGCCTATTATAAATAAACTTTCATTTTGAAATTAAAATTAAAATGTGGCCTTGGTAACTGAAACAAACTTTAGTTAAACTATTAAAATTACAAATTAGAACTGACACAAAATTTAAGTTAAATAGAAAAATTAAAACTCAAAATAACAATGGCACATAACAAAATTACAAATACTTACATTTATTACAAATAACTTATTTTTTAAAATAATAAAAATAAAAATGCTGCCTTGGCACTAACTGAAGCTGTAGTTTAAATACTAAAGTTACCAAAATTAGAAGTTAAATAAAACTAAAACTAGATAGAAATTAAAAAAAGCTATAAAAATACCTCCCTCCCCACACACAAAATAATTAAACTAATAATTAAACTAATAATAATTCAACTAAAAAAGGCTAATTAAAACTTTTGAATACAAAATAACACTGTTCTGTAATTCTAACAAAAAATGATGACTATTTTCAAGCATATTACAAAAAAAAAAAAACATTTCCGGTTGGTCGTGATGCTCGAACAAAGTGTTAGAGTCACAGTGTTTATTTAGTGGGAATCAATCTGCAAATGGATGACTTGCTTGAAAATGCTCAGAATATTTGCTCAGACCACACAATCCCATCAGGCACTTAGTGAGGCACCTTCCTCCAATGAGCACAAAACAGCCACCGCCGGCCTGACGGGGAGACAAAACGTCTGTCTGCGACGAACCCCTCAGCTCTGCGTTTCATCATAGGACTTAAAAAAGGATGAAGGGGGGGCGAGAGGGAGAGCAGAAGAAGTTATTTTTGCAGGAAACGAAGCGAGCGCCAAACGCCTGTGCCCCTGAGCCCCTCGGCTCATTATCTGACAAAACGAACACACACGCCCACAAGACGCTTTCATCAGAATCCAGATCCAGCGCTTTTCTCTCCACACGCCGGGCTGGAATGCACCGCGCTCCCAACACAAGCGCTCTGACGGACGCTGCCCGGGCTTGCCTCTGTTTGAAAGTCGACCGCAGACTCGCCGCCCCGGGTTATTAATCTTATAACGACCACATAATCTAAGATAAATACACAGAGTATCATTATCCTTATCATTAACAGCCCTGAAATATCTGTTCCTAGGGGAAGGCAGAAGGTGAAGATATTATTACTCCGAACGACCCGTCCGATTCCACAACTGAGACCCGTTTACCATTAAAAACACTCAAAAATGATTTCATTTAAACAGTTTACTTTGATTTAATGCTACTGTATCAGGTTTCTCTTTGAAACATGATTTCTAGTTAAACTGACTTCGGTTACTCTTTGGCTTGTTTTTATGACAAGACACCCCAGGTCAATAGTATACAAATGTAATTAATAGATATCATCATACTTCCTCAGTTGACTGGTCAATTAAAAATTGCCAAAAAGTTTTGTATTACTTGTTTTCTGTGAAATATGCAAATGGGGCATTACTGGCTAAATTTTTACCACGCGAACAAACCTCTCTTTAAAAACCTTCAGAATGTAGATAGGAATACAATTGTAAAATGTGGTCTATGTAACAAACCTCTTTTGAGGAAACGGTAAAAACCTTCAGAATGTAGAGTAATAAAACAGGAATGAATACAACTGTAAAATGTGGTCTATGTAAGTGATGCTTAAGTAAAGAAACAAACTCATTTTGAGGAAACGGTCTTTAAAGATACCGTAAATTAAATCTTCAGATGCAAATAGATAAAGTGCAGTAATAAAACAGGTGAATGACATACGAACAAACCCTTCTATCAAAACATTTAGAATATAAATAGGAATAAAAATGTAAAATTTGGTGTATGTAAGTGATGCTGAAGTGAAGAAACAAACTAATTTTAAGGAAACGGTCTTTAAAGATACCGTAAATTAAATCTACAGATAAAAAATGGATTAAGTGCAATAATAAAACAGGTGAATGATATATGAACAAACCCTTCTATCAAAACATTTAGAATATAAATAGGAATAAAACTGTAAAATCTGGTGTATGTAAGTGCTACTGAAGTGAATAAACAAATTCATTTTGAGGAAATGGTCTTTAAAGATACCGGAAATTAAATGTACAGGTGCAAATAGATAAAATGCAATAATAAAACAGGTGAATGATAAATGAACAAACCCTTCTATAAAAACTTGTAAAATGTGGTGTATGTAAGTGATGCTGAAGTAAAGAAACAAACTCATTTTAAGTAAAGAAGAACAAACTCATTTTAAGAAATAAAACCCTTCAGTATATATATAGGAATAAAACTGTAAATTACATCTATGGATGCAAATAGATAAAGTGCAATAATAAAACAGGTTAATGATATATGAACAGACCCTTCTAAAAAAACCCTTCAGAATAGAGTTAGAAATAAAATTGTAAAATTTGGTGTATGTAAGTGTTGCTGAAGTAAAGAAACAAACTTATTTTGAGGAAACGGTCTTTAAAGATACCGTAAATTAAATCTACGGACTCAAATAGATAAAGTGCAATAATAAAATAGGTGAATGATAAATGAACAAACCCTTCTATAAAACCCTTCAGAATATAGATGGGAATAAAACTGTAAAAGTTGGTGTATGTAAGTGCTGCTGAAGTGGAGAAACAAACTTTTAAAGTTGGAATTGAAATCTACAGACGCAAATAGATAAAGTGTAATAAAATAAACAGTTAAATGAAATAAAATAAAATTAAAACCTTTCTTTCCACTAGTGATAAGCCACTGGTCCAAAAATTGACCAGTGCATGAAAAAACAGTTTTACCTCTAGTATGCTGCCATAAAAGAACATGTTTCAGTCAAGTAGCTCAGTCAAAAAGAGTCGGTTAACTGTGTTAAACTGAAGTGGCAGTACTGCACTCAGAGCAACTGTATGTTTAATAAGTGAACATGAATGACAGATTGGTTTCTGCGAGGTCTGTGTGGGCCGATCATAAACCGAACAGACACACAAAGAGCTTTAATGTCAACAGCGAGTCTCATGGGAGTTTGCGCGGGAAACCCCCCGTCTCTCAGAAGCAAAGCACACGGGCTTATCGTTCCTGTTGTTTATATCAAAACGGAAGCGGGAGGAATAATCTCGGTTGTGCTTTAGCTGCGAGCGAGACCTTGTTGTCGTTCTCCCGATCCACCTCTGTACCAACATCTTCAGATGAACACAAATCAACTCAACACACACATCCGGCTCTGAGACACCGAACACAAATGGCCTGTAACTCGTCTGCGCTGATATTTGTTGTCAGATTAGGAAATTGCTGTTCAAACGGCACTAATCAGCGAGGAAATGAGAGCCGGGCTTCACTTGGGCTCCTTCCCAGGTCATTTCCAATGTGAATTAAATGATCAAAGATTCTAGTCTTCCTGCCATCAGTGTGTTTAGCTCAGTAGTGATGAGCTTGTGTTCCTAGTAAAGTCCACCTTAACTTTGAAGACAAGCTGTGCATATTGCACTAGATTCTGCTTTCTACTTATTTGCCAACTTCACAGTAAAGACATTTGGAAATTGTGTTTGCTGTTAGAGGCTGTTTATTATGTTGCTTTGATAGAGCAAACACACTCTTATTGTACATTTGCACATCTGCCAGATGTTTACAGTGCAACTTACAGCACAATGGGAATCAAACCCATGAGCCTGTGTTGCAAGCACTTTATTCTGAGACCTGGTTTACACAGTGTTTTGCATTTAATGCATTTTTTTTATTTGATCTTCTTTTAACTTTTCCTTTAGCTTTTTGCATCAGGCTATACAGTTATTTAATTAAATCACAGGTTTTGATTTGATAATCGCACTAAAAAATATTGCCATTGTTGTCCAGTCCTATTTATTTATTTCAATTTTGCATTCAATATAATTCATTATTAGCTTTTCGTCAACTCACAAACCCCTGGTCTAGCTGTGTGTACAATGAAAATCAATGGAAAGCATTAAAGTGTAATGCAAAAACATGTTGTGTCAGTTGAGCTGCTGAATAACATCAGACCAAATTATCCAGAGCAAACGATCACAGTTCCTTCGGCTGTTCCGCTTTGTATTTTCTGATCAGACTTGTAGATCAATCAATTATCTGAACAAACTCTCGCTGACATCTCAGAATGATCGTGAACTCCAACTGTTCAAACACAAACACACCTTTAACCTGCATAAACCTGCCATCTGTTTCATTGTGTAAATGTCTAGCAACACCCTAGAAACCACCCAGAACGCCCGAGCTACTATCAAACCTACGGAAGCTTCAGACAATCAAGGCTTTTGTCAAATCAACGATCTCTGCGTTCTGATATCGGAGAAGGATTGCGCTAAAGGAGAAGCTGTTAAGTCGCTGTTGAAGTTTGCCAGCGTTCCTCTTTCAAGATCTCTGCCTCGCAGTCATTGACGTCCGGGGTGAAAAGTTGATTTCAAAGTCGAGCGCTACTAAGGAGCCGTATGGAACCTGGGGGTACAGAGGGAGTATGTGATCTTACATGCAGAGGGAGGATGTGCAGCTCCTCAGGTTTCCTCCCAAACAGTCACCAAAGGAAAGACATGAAAGCTGCGACGAACTGTAATCTTCTCATTTCAAACGTCAAGCACTCTGACTTATGCTATAGGAGACCAATCCAAACAAAACGACAAGAGTGACTACTGTAGACCAGATCATCACCTGTTTACCTGAGTTAAGCATCCTCAAAACAATCAAGGAGGTTTTCATACCATTTAAAGATCCCCGAAGAACCTTTCAGTGATCATTAAAATAACCATGTTTATATATGACTCTAACTGTAACCCTAAACTAACCCAAATTGTTAGAACCTTTTTAAATTCCATGTGAAAACATAAATGGTAGATAAAAATGGTAAATGATAAAATAATGCTAAAACAAAACAGCACGAAAACCCCAACAAACGTTGGGTTGAAACGATGTTCCTCTGTCTGAAAAACAATTATCTTTCATTTGAGAGCGAACCCGTAAACATGATGGCGTTGAAAAGTTGGTTCTGCTCGACTGACGCATGAGCACAAAGGCCGGTGTTTTTGGGCTGTGGTGTCTGCAGGGTGGTGCTGTCTGCATCCTGACTTCACTGGGAAACAAAAACACTCCTCACCTTTTGATGATTTTAATTACAGCTTTTCAATGAAAGCAAAGCAAAGCCGGAGAAAAGCCGCTCGGCAGCAGCTGAAGGAGGGCAAAGCTCTGCTGTCTTTTCATGTGACCGCAGCCTTTGATTCCTCTCATCCTTCAGACGACGTGACAGAGTCTCATCAATCACTCCTTTCTCTGTGCTGATGCTTCTGGCTGCTCAGAGTTTACTTATGGCCAAACCTACTGTATGTCCTCCTTCAGGCATTGAGTGCCAGTATATACGTGTATGTGTGTATGTATGTGTGTGTTCACAATGAGACTCAATGCTTCTGTCTGACCAGGTTAAATCTCTCGTAGCATTAACCCTTGAGCTGCTTGAAGGATTTTCTTCACCTAACTTGGTGTTTCCAGTCAGAAATGACTGGCCTTTTAAAAATTGCTTGCAAATCTCTCATTATATTATAACCAAATCTTGGATTCACACTTTTTTATCTGCTTGTTTTCTTTCCATTAGCACAGGTTTTGCATTTCTTTTTAAATCTGATTGATGGTAAATCTCATCTGAGCTCATGCAACTCAGTTTTTTAATAAAGAAAAACACATTATTTTGGAAATGATCAAAAACTGATCAGTAAGTTCCAAAGAAACAAACACAAAACCTGTGCTAATCAGGGTTATAATAGTTAACTAAAACTAAAATGAAACTAAAACCATAAAAAGTGTTACTTCACATAAAATATGCATTCTTAATTAACATTAAAAAAAAACAAAAAAAAAAAAAAAAAACATAACTTCAGCTTGATGTACTGTACTAAAACTAAAACGGAAATAAAATTTAATTAAAAAAAAGAACAAAAAAAGAACAAAATCACTACAACTTTAAATAAAATTAAAATGAAAACATAAAATATAAAAAAAATATATAATAATTAAAATAATTTTAAATAATTAAAAACATTAAAACTCCAATAATATTTCTTTTATACTAAAACAACACTGGTGCAAACCTAAAGAAAACAAGTCAATAAAAAGATTTAATCCAAGATTATGAGAAATTAATATTCAATTTGGCTGGTCTTTTTTGAACGCTACAAGTGCAACAAGGAGGGGAAAAAATTATAATAAATACAAAAATTATCAAAAAAAAAAAAAAAATGTTATACCATGAGATAACATTAACCAGCATTTTCAGGAAAAAGAATATCCTCTCCATGAAAAACATGACCATCATGTGGACAATATCTGTACAACTGAGGAGTCAAACTCTGAATCTCACATCAATGATTTTAGAAATCAAACTTGAGACATGTATATGTGAAACACTGCTACTAAAATATCAAAATTATCACCTTATACATCAACCATAGTGAAGCACTGATTTGGCAACAGCTGCCTCCAAAACGTGAAACATTTAAGTTTTTAACATCCAGATAGACACTGTAAAATCTACAATTCAAGCACAAGAAAGGAAAGAGGAGGAGTAACAGCAGTCATGAACTAAAACAGTTTAACCCCTGTTGGCAGATGATGTAACTACAGCGCTTTAAACATCTTTCATTATTTACAGCCATTCAACAGCAGCCGCGCTTCAGAAGTATCAAAACATATTACGCACATGACCGTTACAGATACTGCATATCAATTCACATTAATACGACTGATTCTGCTGGGACCTGACCTTTGACCTACTGCTATATTCTCAGAATACAGAGGTGTTTCTTCAACTTAAGACACTTTTAGGGTTGATTTTAATTCAAATGAACTGATTTCAACATTTAAGGTCACATTACTTTTTGCCACTCCATCATCATTTAATTTTATACTTTTTAACATGACTTTTTAATGCTTTACCAATTTCAATCTTCACTGAAAATGCATTATAAAATATAAGTTGTAAATTATGTGGTCAAATATTATTTAATTTTCTGTATTTAAGATAAAATGCCAACTATGGAGAGCCTCAACAAGATGTAGTTATTTTAGTACAAAATTATTAATGTCATTCCCACCAGAATGCTATTAAACACATCATTTGAGAGAGAAATGACATCATGATGAGAATAAATATAATAATAAAAATGGCCTGATGAATTCTCTTGATGCACATCTGAACAATGTTAAAGGCATAAACATCAAAGTAAATAAACTATTAAGGACATGCATTTTAAGAATCTATATCCACAAAGCCAAAAGCGCCCATACTTCTATCGCTTTTATGCTTACGGATTCAGTTCGAATGAGTCAAATGAGCGAGTCATTTCAAACGATTCATTACAAAGTTGGTTCAAAGGAAAGGTCGTCTTTTTGCTCGTCAAACACTGCGATTAATATCCCAAATTGCTGTTTGAACAGCGACAAGACAAACATTGTGTATTTTTCCCTTATGTCTAGACTCGATCTGCAAAGATTTATACAACAAATGTTTTAGAAGCGATTCAAAACGCGAGTCATTAGTTCTATTACAAGCGCGTGTGAGCCTTTCCAAATTAGGTACGAATATAAATTGTACATTGTACAGTTTAATCAACAAAACCAAGACAGATAATGCAACTACAAAGAATACAATAACAACTGTAGATCAGTAAACAATCAGAGGTGCGTTTTCCAAAAGCATGCTTAGCCAGCGATTGTCGCAAGTTGCGCTACACGCAGTTGCTTTTGGGAATGCAATTCATTTGGCCGTACTTCGTTTTATTATTTATGATTCCAGCAGCGCCCTCATCGTTGCATCTTTTCTCCAGTACCTAATGTTTTTCTCGGATCGCATTTATTTCCTCCTTCAGCCGCAGTTCAAAGTCACGGAGACATCAGAAGCGCGTGCATGCAAGCGCATGTCCCATCTCCATGCAGGACTTTCCCCTCACATCTCATCTCCGCATGGGACAGCCAAAGCATTCCCAGAGCTAGTCGTTCACTAGGTTAGGATAACACACACATATCCAAGCGCAACATCCTTTAGAATCATTTCTAACCACTGCTCAAACACCGACGTCTGTTGCGCCAAGCGCAAAAGCGCATGCATAATAAGCAGCAAACTGCTTAAACAAGTCTAACTAACCAACTAGACGAGATAAACGCAGGGTTGGACGTCTATACGAGCGCTAACGGTGCGTGTGCATCTCAATGAAGCAGGAATTTCCCCGTCGGTGAAAAAGCCGCAGCGCATTCCTGAGGCGCCTTTACCTGCGGGAAGACGGAGACGCTTCTGCGCTTCAGCTCGACACAAACCCGGGAGATTCTTCAGCACGATCCGCTCCGAGACTCTCTCTCTCGTCAGGTTCTGAGCACAAATGTGGACTGAGATCAGATCATCGCAGTCAATCGGATCATTAACGCGCCCGCGAACGCCCGTCGCCTCTTAAAGCGCTTCAGGCTCGTTTCGGCGTCTGGCTCCACCTCGAATGGGACTTAAAGATGCTCTCCGCCCAGAATGAACCTGAGACAGGTATTGAAACTCCGCTACAGACTCGCTGCTGCCCGCCAGCGGCACGAACACGCAACTGCACAACAGAGAAGATCAATCGACATCATCAAAGCGAGATCAAACCGACTCGTTTCTGATTAGAACTGTGTAATTATTTATTGATGTGCAAGACGTGTATGATGTTCTACCAAGTGTTTACGGACCCAGGATAATTTATTGACTTGTTTATCTATTGACAGGAGAGGATGCAGAAGTGAAACAGGTGTGACAGATGTACTTCCCCCGAGGAACACTTGCTTTTTTAGTGCATTTTTCTCTTCTTTTATGTGCACTTTGAAATCGGCTTTTCCGCCTGCAATTAAACACAATGAAGAATAAATAAAACGCTCTGTGTGAAGTACACAGAAACCGATATCCACCACAAGGATTCATTTAGAAGCAAATGTAGGCGCGCGCACAGTCATTCTGTATCAGGTTTCACAGATGCCTGTATTTGCACATTCATGTAGCATTTTGTAGTGCAAAGGAAGAACGTGATACATTTGAAACAGTAATGTTTTGGCGACTGTCACTTAGTAACAACTTCACAGCAGGGGCGCGAAAACGGTTGCCATGGAAATGGCAGCATCAGCTAACCTACTTCTGCAGGCTGCAGGACGCGGCGTGATCGACTGAGAAACATTTTTCTGAGTCTAAAACGATGCTTAAATTACTTTATATGGAGTTTATGGCTTGTTTTTGCTATTAAAGCAGAGCCGGTAGCTTGGATAAATAATTGAAACTTTTTATCTCCCGATTCAGATTTTACAGCCTTGCCAAAAAAAGTCAGAAATGCAATAGAATTACAAAATATAACTCGTAATTGCATGATATAACCTCACAGTTCTGATAAGAAAATTCATAAACTCACCTGCAACTGCAAGATAGTACAAAGACTCACATTTCCGAGAGGAAAACTTGTAATTGTAAGATAAAAAAGTTGCAATTATGTCTATTTTATGCTATGGCAGAAACAAAATAAAACTAAAGAAAAAAGAATTGCAAGATGTAATCTTGGAATTCAGAGGAGAAAAAATAGAAAAATCTCACAATCCTGAGTTTTATTTTTTAATCTCAGAATTGTTAGTTTATATCTCACAATTCTTTTATATCTTACAATTTTACTCAAAATTGAAAAAAGTAGTGCTGTGCAATGATTAATTGCGATTATCCGATTTTTCATGATTAATCACATCCAAAATAAAAGTTTTTGTTTACATAATTAATGTGTGTGTACTGTGTGTATTTATTATGTATATATAAAGACACACATACAGTATATATTTTGAAAATATTTACATGTATATTTTTACTGATATAAACTAAAAAGTAGTGTTTTGCAATGTTTAATTACGATTATCCGATCACTTGCGATTAATCACACACAAGATAAGTTTTTGTTAACATAACATATGCTTGTACTGTGTATATTTATTATGTATATATAAAGACACATACAATATATATTTTGAAAATATTTACATGTATATATTTTTATTGGTATAATTAACATTATATATAAATATATTCAATATATAAAGATACTATTTTTCTTAAATATATTCATGCATGTGTGGGCATTTATATTTACATAATAAATACACACAGTACAAAGACATATATTATGCAAACAAAAACTTTCATTTTGGATGCGATTAATTGCGATTAATCGTTGCATAGCACTAAAAAAGTGTACATTTTGAGATAAAAGGTCGTAATCAGGCTTCCGTTTTAAACAGACCCACTGCTGCAAAACTTCCCTCTGTATAGGAGCAAAAAGCATAAAAACAGCCGTTTTGCTCCAGTGTTTTTGTGCTTAAACAGCCGCATTTAATCATGACAGGCGTCCCGTAAACAAGAGCGCTGACTGATTGCGGATGACAGCAGATGTTTGCTGAGGCTCAGATGGAGGGTGTGGATTGAGTCTGTGTCTCCATGACAGAGATGAAGGTGAGCGCCGCTTTGATGCTCAGGCCTTCAGCAGTAGCTCACAGCTCTTCTTGGGTGGTCAGAATAAGAGAGAAGAGCTTCATGTCAGGAAGTGACATCTCCTCCTCTTCACAGATCTCCTGTGTGATTGGCTGGCAGTGCTGTAGAGTTGTGTGTGAACCGGGCAGGACGGGACACGTTGAGCCGCAGCTCAGACTGGACGGGTGTGATCTGTTTGCGTTCAGCTCCGTTCACACACAAAGAGAACATTCTCAAGCGGCTTCCTGAGATGATAACTAGCACTTATGAATTTTAACACGTCATGAGATACTGAAGGAGATACAAAACAATGTTTTTCTTGCACTTGTGCCATGTATGTTTATACAAGACTTTGTGTGTCATTTCTATAAAAGTTCAACAGATGTCGCTAGTTGGCTGTTTAAAATCATATAAAAGACATGATTGTTTTTTCTGAAATAGTAAAGCTTATTCTTACACGACGATCTGATGATATGTAATTACCTAAACTATAGGAAACACCAATTCCTTTAGCATAATAAACAGATTAAACCTGCCATTAAACCTCATTTACTATTGCACAAATGCATGAGTTACAAACTATAACCAGCAGATGGCGCTTCAGTAACGCGAAAGAATCAAAACGGCGATCGACTGCAGATCAACATCAATTATAGTACGCTCTTCAGATGCAAATAAAAATAGTTGTAGAGGCAGAATTTATTAAAAATGTTATGCTGTATTCAGCTTTAAAACATTTTCGTTTTTATTTATAAAATATTTTATATTTACAAACTCCATTAAATATGTATTTAAAACAATAATTTAATTTCTAAAAAAAAAAAACACTTTCCACTTATTTCAGCTTAAAATCTTCAGTTTAGTTGCTCCTTTAATTTTTAAGTATACTTGAATTGGCTGTGGAAGTAATTTAATTTTAAATAATATTAAACTTACTGGATTAAATTAAACTCAAAAATCTTTGATTTATGTATTTAAATATTTAAATTTATATATAATATAAATTATATGCAAGTCTAAACAATACAGCTCAAAAGTTTGGGATCAGTAAGACTTGTAATGTTTTTAAAGAAGTCTCTTCTGCTCATCAAGGCTGCATTTATTTGATCAAAAACAGAAAAAAAAATAATACTGCAAAATGTTATTTCAATATAAAATAATGATTTTTATTTTAATATACTTTTAAAATCTAATTTATTCCTGTGATGCAAAGCTGAATTTTCATCAGCTGTTACTCCAGTCTTAAGTGTCACATGATCCTTCAGAAATCATTCTAATATGCTGATTTATTATTAGAATTATCGATGTTGGAAACAGTTGTGCTGACAAATATGTTTTTGGAACCTGTGATTCTTTTTTTAGGATTCTTTGATGAATTATTAATAAAAAGAACAGCATTTATTTAAAACAGAAATGTTTTCTAACAATATACACTACTGTTTAAAAGTTTGGTGTCAGTACATTTTTATTCTTTCTTTTTTGAAAGAAACTAATACTTTTATTCACCAAGGATGTGTTAAATTAAGAAAAAGTGATAGCACAGATTTACATTGTTGGAACAGATTTATATTTCGAATAAACACTGTTCTTTTTAACTTGTTAATCATCAAAGAATCCTGAAAAAAAGAATCACAGGTTCCAAAAAAACATGTACAACATTGATAATTCTAATAATAAATCAGCATATTAGAATGATTTCTAAAGGATCATGTGACACTTAAGACTGGAGTAACAGCTGATGGAAATTCAGCTTTGCATCACAAGCATAAATTATATTTTACAGTATATTAAAATAAAAACCATTATTTTATATTGTAATAACATTTTGCAATATTACTGTTTTTTTTCTGTATTTTTGATCAAATAAATGCAGCCTTGAT
Source organism: Labeo rohita (assembly GCF_022985175.1). Lineage (NCBI taxonomy): Eukaryota > Metazoa > Chordata > Actinopteri > Cypriniformes > Cyprinidae > Labeo > Labeo rohita. The sequence continues at coordinate 37,434,249 of NC_066877.1, read as the reverse complement.
GAGCAGAAGAGACTTCTTTAAAAACATTACAAGTATTTCTGTACATACATACAAATATTATATATATATATATATATATATATATATATATATAGTATATGTGTGTTTTTATTTATTACACAATAAATATACACAGTACACACACACATAAAGTATGTAAACATAATAAAATAAAAAAATTGTAATAAAATAAAAGTTTGTTTACATACTATATGTGTGTGTACTGTATATATTTATTACGTGTATATAAATACACATGTATATATTAAGGAATATGTTATATTTATATATAAAATATTGTACTTTATATATAATATGAAATATATACAAGTATAAATATATATACAACTATTTTTTAATATGTATATATATATATATATATGTGTGTGTGTGTGTGTGTGTGTATATATATGCATAATAAATATACGCAGTACACACACATAGTATGTAAACAAACTTATTTTGAATGCGATTAATCGCGATTAATCGTTTTGTAGCTCTATTTTTTATATAGTATGTTTCTGTTTTCTAGAACAGCAGGTGAAAATGTTGCGTCTGATCGCTTAGTAAAGTAACAGCATGAATGAGGAATCATTGGCGTCTGCAACAAAGAATCAAGATTTGATCGAATCAATATGATACTATTGTAACAAACTGCGCTTTTAACGCGCGTTACTAGAAACTCGCGCTTGATGGCGTGCGCGGTGATTTTGCTGTCGCGTGCGTGACCTCACTGTTCCCCACAGCTGTGTGTGTGTGTGTGTGTGTGTGTGTGAGTGTGAGAGAGAGAGAGAGAGAGAGAGCGCGAGAGAGAGACGGAGGAGCAGCAGCGGCAGCAGCAGCAGACGCGCTTCGCAGCGCTCCGTCGGTATGTCTCGATCCGTTCTCCGCCCGTTAGTATGACCACATGCGGGCCAAGTTGACTCGCGTCGCCTGCGCGTCGACGACAGCGTTGCGTACCAGAGGAAAACATGGACGAGTCGTCGCTGCTGGATCTGCTGGAGTGCTCTGTGTGTCTGGAGCGGCTGGACACGAGCGCCAAAGTGCTGCCCTGTCAGCACACCTTCTGCCGCCGCTGCCTGGAGAACATCGTGAGCTCCAGACACGAGCTGCGCTGCCCGGAGTGCCGCATCCTGGTGGACTGCGCGGTCGACGATCTGCCCGCCAACATCCTGCTGGTGCGACTGCTGGACGGGATTAAACAGCGACCGAGGAACGGAGGAGGGAGACCGTCGCTGGCGGGATGCGCGACCGGCGTGTCGGCTTCGCCCCCGGGGACAGCGGTGCGGGATCTGCCCGTCGCCACACGGAGCTCCCCGGTCAAGGTTGGTGCGCTTCTTCTGCCTCTTGCTCGAACATCTCTGCCGTCGCTTCCAGAAGCTTCAGCTCTTGGACGGACTGAGTGGCTTGTATGTGCATTGAGAATAACGCATACAGCGTCTTGAACTTGGTTTACCCCTTTAAGAAACGCACAGTTTGTGAGAGAAAGTCTTCAGGTTTGGAGCTGCGCTGGTGCTGTCAGTGTTTGGCTTGAGTTTGGTGACGTCACTGCAGTTTATTTCTCACATCTGAGATCAGACAGAGATGCTCAGGCATTGCACGAAGCGATGAGCAGTGTAAACATGAGCACGATGGAGATATATAGCTTATTGCTGTTGTTTTCTTTACGTGCATCTTCAAGTGATTTTGGTCTGAGGACATGCAGTACAAGAGTAAAGGCTTTTGATTCAGTCTGCAGATGAAGCTAAAGGTTTTTTTTGCAGGAGTTTGTTTGTCAGATTTGTGTACATGTGTCATTGCATCTCTGTCTCACCAATGGATGTGAATGGGTGCCGTCAGAATGAGAGTCCAAACAGCTGATAAAAACAGCAGAGTGATCCACACCACTCCAGACATCTTGAGAAGACAAAAGATAAAACAAACCTACCATTAAGACATTTTTAACTAAAATACATATAGTCCATAATCCATATTAACGCTTCCTCCAGTGAAAATCACCTTACATCAGAATCCAGCCACATATTTGTTCAGAGATTTCTCTGTGCAGATTTCTCTTCTGATTCAGACCAGACCACTTTTTCACTGCAGGAAGTGTTATTATGGATTATGGACTCAATGTATTTTAGTTAAAAACGTCTTAATGATGGATTTGTTTCAGCTTTTGCCTGGAGTGGTGTGGATTATTGTGATGTTTTTATCAGCTGTTTGGACTGTCATTCTGACGGCACCCATTCACATCTATTGGTGAGACAGTGATGCCCCATTTACACAAATGACACATTTACGCAAATCTGACAAACAAACCCAAAACTGCAAAAATACATTTAGTTTCATATGCAGACTGAATCAAAAGCCTTTGCTCTATAATGTATGATATAATAATCTATAACGTGGAAACGTTTCACTGGCATGTGATCCTGGACCACAAAACCAGTCACAAGTGTAAATTTTTTGAAATTGAGATGTATACATCATCAGAAAGCTGAATAAATACGCTTGCATTGATGTATAGTTTGTTAGAATAAGACAATGTTTGAAAATCTGGAATCTGAGGGTGCAAAAAATCAAAATATTGAGAAAGTCGCCTTGAAAGTTGTCCGAATGAAGTTCTTAGCAATGCATATTACTAATCAAAAATTAACTTTTGATATATTTACGGTAGGAAATGTCCAAAATATCTTCATGGAACATGATCTTTACTTAATATCTGAATGATTTTGACCCATACAATGTATTGTTGCCTATTGCTACAAATATATCTGTGCTGCTTAAGACTGGTTTTGTGCTCCACACATTGCATGTAACAGCAATGATGATATTATCTAACAACTGCGTTTGGCTGTTGCTATAGCAGCAGGATGTTTTTCCATGGCATGGATTGATGGCTAGATGTTTCTTTGAGATGCTCAGAGCCGCTCTGCCATTGTTGTGCTGCTCTATTGTTGTGTTTGAAGCGGTCAAACGCGCAGACGCCCCTCGGTCCCACAGGAGCAGCAGGAGTCACTGAAGTGTGAAGTAACGTGCGATCGCAGGTCAGGACAGAGCGCTGACTCTGCATCAGGCAGGACCGATGCTCGGCTTGGGTCTTGCGCGCCGTGGCTCGTCTGATAACGCGGAGCCGACGCTTCACGTTCGTACTTACAGAGCAGCGTGCGTTTGGCACAGATGCGATCTGCTGAGGAGGAAATTTGCTGAATTAATTTAAACATATGTTACACTGAGCTGAGAGCATTGCTGAATTATCAAGAAGAGATGTGTAGATCATTATGAATGCCCACAAGTGTCACGATCCGTATAATGAGGTATCCAAAGTGTATTTGTGGATGCATATTTTCTGTTGCATGGAAATCAGGAGCCGCTCTGGCCATTATAAACCCGTATTGATTGTGCACTGGTTTCAGTAAGAGAATAAAAGCTGTGGATACAGACACACTGAGGTCTGATATCTGCTCTGACAGGATATGAAAGCTTTTCACGAGGCATGCTCGGAATAATGTCATCACAGATGCCACTATTGCATGCAAGATTAAGAATTTCTCAGGACATTTGCATGAAATATTAACCTTGTAGAGCTGTATTCTATTTGATATGCTAATTTTTAAGGTCTGAGATTTCCAAGATCTACTTTTACTTAGTTTAGAGGGTTTTTTTGTGCAGTAAAAGCTCTTTTAGTGTAATTGTACAAATGTTCTCCCAGCTGGAGCTTCTCTGTCTGTTTTTTTCTGGGTTTGAAGGTCTGTTCAGGTCGTTTAGGCGTGTGTCTGTCTTGGTTTGACAGCAGAGGTGTCTCGTTCAGCCTGTGATTAATGCGTCAGTGACAGCGGCGTGAGATGAAGATTGTCCTTTTGTTCTGACAGGGTCATTGACGCTCATTACCTGCCTTAGAACTGCTCTTAAATGCAGAGATTTTCAGTAACACTTGAAACCTTTGTGTAATGCATTATAAATGCAATGCATTACATCTTTTTATAAATCATTGTAATCAAACATAAAATGCATTATAATATCTGAAATTGGTCGTTTGTCATGTATTATAACTGTGGTTACAATTATACATGAGATCATACAGTGCATTGTGAGGTACATTACAATGCATAATTAATGCATTAAAAGTGCTTTTCTATTGGATTACATACACAGAAATAAATTGGTGTAGAAACAATAACATTTCACACTAAATTTCACAAATGGCAAGTAACACAACATTTTGAAGTAGAAGTATTGAAATAGTATTTTATTGTAAAACACAATTTTTATTTACTGGTTTGAAAAAGCTTTTTAATGTCTTGAAACTGAAAAAAAGCAGAAATTTTGCATTTTAAAATGTAAGGTTGAGTTTTCGTATTTTAAAAAAAAAAAAAAAAAAAAACGGTTTCTATTTAGCCTTAATTTATTTTTATTTCAGTTCTATTCATTTTAGTGCTTCCTTTATTTTTGTTGCCAAGGTCAAATTTTTCTAATTTTAAAAATAAATTTTTTTTTCTAATATTTTTTCTTTAATTGTCTATTTTTTTGTTTTATTTATGAATTTTAAAATGTAAAATTATTTCAAATTAATAACATTGGAAATAAAATTAGATTTTTTAAATTAGAAATAAACCTAAATCTTAAAATAATAATAATAATTAGCAGAAATAAAAGAAGCACTAAAAATACTAAAACTGGAACTTAAAAAATAAATAAAAGCTAAATAGGAATATTTAAAAAAATAACAAAAGCACAAAAATAGAAAAACTTTAGAAATAAATGTAGATGTTTTTGTAATGTTATGCACTTGTTTTGTTTTTTAATATTTCTGTTTAGCTTTCATTTGTCATTAAGTTTTCAGAAATTGGTTTTAGTTTTAAGAATGTCCTCTTAATGTTTGTAGTGCATTAATATTGATTTTATTAGTGCTGGGCAAAATAAAAGTTTTTGTTTATATAATATATATGTGTGTGCTGTGCATATTTATTATATATATTTAAATACACACATATAGTATATATTTTGAAAATATTTACTAGAGCCCGAACCGATAAAGGATTTTGAAGGCCGATACCGATACAAATATTTATTGGTTTTAAAATCCAATATTCCGATATATCGGCCGATATTTTTAATTTTTTTTTTTTACATTTAGGAAACGCGCAACAAAACATTAACAGATTTCCCTAACATTAGTTATTTGTAGTTATTTATGAGTTTTAACTAACATAATATGATAATGCATTTTAAAAAGGAACTTGTTTCTTTTATTGTCACAATTACAATGTCAGCTTGATTATCCCTTTACCTGCACTTTTTAAATTCTTTCCACCAAGCTACATCAAACCATTTTCAATCATCAGTTGCTGCCTGCCTTCTAAAACCTACTATTTAGCGATCTAAATCCATTACGTGACTTGTTAATGCTGCGGCTGAATGACAGTCTGCAACGCACACTCGGCGTCATTGGATTTCACACACATGTAAAAGAAAAGCTAACTTTTATGCACAAGCTACGTTTGATACTTTTTCTCTATGTCTACATGTTCACTCCTCGCAAGTCTAACTTACATTTTACAATGCAGGGACTGTAACTAGAGATATGCTAGTTATAAATACAGTAATCATTACTTTATTTAGGCAGAATAAGTTCGTTGTGGTTTCCAAGCTCATTAATGTTAACGTTAGCGGTCTTCCACTGATAGTGGCATTAGCTAGCTTCGTGGTTAGCTAGTCTATGACGAGCCATAATTTAGCAATGGATAACGTCATACTGCAAATTGTAAAACATACATTTTCAATATAACAGGCCAAGGAGAGATGATACGTCTCATTGCTATAACTGTCACGCTATTAAAGAAATACTTCAGTCTCATTGTCAAAAGTTAAAAGGACAGTCAGTCAACTACACTGCAACAACGTAACGTAATTACTAGCTAATTCCGCTTCACTCTCGGCTTATTTAACAGCAGCAAAACTGGACATGATAGTCACGAATTTAGTAATATCGGCTTGCCGATAAATCGGTCGGGCTCTAATATTTACATGTATTCACATGTACATATTTCTATTTGTATATATAAATATATTTAATATATAAACATATTATAGCATCATAACATATTTTTCTTAAATAAATACATGCATGTGTGTTTATTTCTATATACATAATATACGCTGTACACACACATATATATTATGCACACAAACACTAAATGTGATTAATCGCAATTAATCGTTGCCCAGTAGAAAGATACATTTTCTTGTAAAACATACTCCAATAATCTGTGGTTTATTTACAAATTTTAAAAATCATTTTTTGCAGTGCATAAAGTTTTCAAGTAAAATGAAAGTCCTAACTGTAGCCCATGATGTGAAATTCTGTAATGATGTGAAATGATGTGAAATTCTGTTGTTGTAAACATGCATTAGTGTTTCATTTTAAAATGCATCTCAAGCTGTTGGTAAAAACCTTCATATTGTTCTGACTCATGTTGCTGAATCACATAGACTTCCATTGAAATTCTTGCTGTGATGCATCTTAGAGCTTTCAGTCGTCATTTATTGAACTGAACACAGACTTTCAGTCTGTCGTGACTTAGTTTATTTAATTGAGTGAGATGTTTGCGTGAAGTGGACAGTATATAGATGTCTGTGGAGTGTTGAGAATGTGATGTGGATGCAGTGATCAGATGTGTGTCATTGGTGGAACATTCATCCCATTATCCGACGTGCTGATGTCTTTATTTTAGCTCTGCCGCTCACAGCGGGACGAATCTCTCTGTATTTCTGCTCGGTTTTATCAGTCTGATGCCTGCAGCCGCTTTAAGCTCTAAATGATGGAGCATTTGTGGTTTTGTTCGCAAAAATATCTTGGACTGCACGTCTGCGTTGAAAAGACAGATTTCTTGATGTTTATCTTAATGAACCGATATTAGTTCTTGAAATCCCAAGAATCAATCTGTGCTGGGTCAATCCGTGTCAAAGCAAACACATTTCAAAAACGTCCCCGGCTCAAATTTTTGATTTTGCTAATATTTTTTATAATAAAAGATAGACATGTGTAGTGATGAAAGCCAAAATATTAAATGCCATGAATGAATATTTACTGAGTAATCCACTGTTTTGTAGAGGAGGATCGAAATAGCCATTTTCATCTGAGATTTGGAGCCAAATTAAAAGGGTAAAAATGACTTTATAAAGATGGCAGCATTATGATATTATTTTTACACAGAGATTGGTAGCTCTATTAGTAAAATCTGTTGACTTTATCAATCTTTGTTGCATTATGTGCCAATGGTGACCATTCAGAAATGGGGAAACAGCACTTTTCATTTGTTTTCCCCCAAAGTTTGCATGACTGTAACTCAAAAAGTATTAAAGATATCTTAATGACCTTTTAGATGTTGGGTCTCAACAAACTTTCCTTTTGGCATGATACAATAATACAATTCCAAATTCAACATTATTTCTTCTTCAGACATTGTTCTTTAAATAAACTACGTATCAGCTGTATACAAAGTGACCAAATTTGGTTTTCGACCACTGAAAATGGATAAAACGGAGCCTCATTGAGATCCCCATATCTCTGGGACTGAATGATGTAGGGCCTTGAAATTGAAGATTCTGCAAAAATTTTTTATTAAGACCTAGAATCTAAAATCATATTGCAATATCTTTAATACTTCTTGAGTTATAGGCAAGCAAACTTTGAAAAAATAATATTTATGGCACTAATACTGGTTTGTTCAATGCAGTTGTTTTGAAAGAAAGAAATGAGACACATATTTAGTTTTAACATTATTTGTTCTTCACACATTCCTCTTTAAAAGAAAAGAAGAATCATAGTTTTTCAAACTGACCCACACTGAGAATGTGTACATTTTAATGATTTACTCTCTGAGCCATATTGAAATTCCAATATCTCTGAAACCGAATCTCATAGGGCCTTAAAATAAAGATGACAAAAGGAAAGTTTGTTGAGAGCCAACATCTAAAATGGCATTAAGATATCTTTAATACTTCTTGAGTTACAGGCATTCAAACTTTGGGGGAAAATGCATTAAAAAGTGCTGTTTCCCCATTTTTGAACTGCGACCATTGGCACATAATGAAACAAAGATTGATAAAGTCAACAGATTTGACTAATAGAGCTACCAATCTCTGTGTACAAATAACATTATGATGCTGCCATCTTTATAAAGTCATTTTTACACCCCTGAAACTTGGCTCTGAATCTTAGGTGAAAATTGCCATTTTGACCCTCCTCTACAAAATACTGGATTACTCAGTAAATATTCATCCATGATATATAATATTTTGGCTTTCATCACTATACATGTCTATTTTTCCTCAGAATAAATATTAGCAAAATCAAAAATTTGAGCTGGAGATCTCTGGTTGAGTTGACACAGAATCACCCCGATGTTTTTAGTTGATGAATGAACAGCTTTATTAGTAGCTCCTGCCATCCAATAATCACATAATCTTTGTGTTTTATTCATTTTGATCTAAAACAAAGTCTCAGCTGTGAATGAAGCGTTCGACTGATTTAACACTGGGAAATGAAACTCATGTAATAAATGGATCTGAGTCTTGAGCGCTCGATGTGTGAAGAATGAATCCTCTTCTGCCCTTGAAGGAACGTTCCTCTATTTTCTGGAGTTATGATGCGAGTGAAAGCGTTCGTTCGTGTGTTCTGCTGTTCCGTTTTATCTGCCATGTACTGAAATCATCACAGGTTTCTGGATCTCTATACATAGCAGAGTTTCTGGCTGGATTTGGTTGTCACTCACATACATGGACATCTACTGTACTCACAGTTAAATTAGTAATTAACATCTGCTGAACTGCATCATGTTTATATTATATGTATGAGTTCTAGTGATCATTAGAACATCTGGAGTCTGAATTGTCTTATTCAGATTGCTGTGAGTCGTCAAACTAACTTATTTAGCACTAGTAAAGCACAACTGAGAAAACTGATTGCTGGAAATCATAAAAAGTACACTCTAAAAAACATTTTCTTGAGTCAACTTAAAATAATGTGTTATCCAGCTGCCTTAAAATTTTAAGTTCAGTCAACTCAAAAAAGTTTATTCACTTTGAAATGTTAAATTATACTAAGTGACGACTTAGATATTTGAGTTCAATCAACTTAAAATGTTAAGGCAGCTGTTAAGTTTAGCAAACACAAATATCTAAGTTGTTGCTTAGTACAAATTAACATTTCAAGTTTACTAAACTTATTTTAGTTGACTGAACTTAAAATTTTAAGGCAGCAGGGTAGCAAATTATTTTAAGTTGACTCAACAAATTGTGTTTTTTATTTTTTACAGTGTAAGTGTTTGTGCTGTCTTAAAATTTTAAGTTTAGTCAACATGAAATGTTAAGTTATACTACGTGAGAACTTGGATATTTGAGTTGAATAAACTTGAAATTTTAAGGCTGCACGAACACTTAGTTTTTATTTATATATATATTATATATATATATATATATATATATATATATATATATAAGTTTTAAAGTTTTCTGTTTAATTTAATTGCATTTGTTTTTCTGAGCAAAAAATAAATATCATACATTTTTCTATAATTTACAGAAGACACCCACTCAAATATCATTCATTGTAACAATCTTGTCAGACATATTTACAACAAAAATCAATTTTTGAAAAATTAAAAGATGAATTACTTTTACCCAAAACACTAATTAGTTGTAATTCTACATTTTTAAAATGTGCCACTATCCTAGGTTTGGCCATTTGTCAGTAAGAATTTTTTTACTCATTTAAAACACAATAAAATTTAATATGCTCCCTTACTCTTTTATATATTTTAATATGAACACGTCAGAATAAACATGTTGTTTAAATTTGTACATAAATATTGTGTTACACTGAATGACAATGTAACATTATTTTAACCTAATTTTGACATTTTATTCTCCAATAACTATTTTGAAACCTAAAAAGTAGACACTTTACTTACATTTAATGTGCTTTCTATGGACATAAAATCACTTTTGTCGATTTCCTTTGATTTGGACATCTTATACATAAATACATAAATATAAAATATAACAGAAATATTTAAAAGTTATGTATATATATATATATAAATAAATAAATAAATAAATAAAAAAAAAATATGTCTTGGCTAATTGACTGTTTATCACCTCTCTCTTTCTCTCTCTCTCTGTGCTCACACTCACACAGTTTCCTGCAAAAGTATGTGAAGATACACAGATAAATAATAAATAAAGAAATAAATTCAGACAGTGTTTGTCAGCAGCCTCGTATCTGGTTCTTCAGCTCCTCTATTACAGTTTGTTGGTGAAGTGCGCTGTGACGCCGACGGCTGTCAGACGACACGGACTCTGAGTCACTGGAGAGACACTGATCTCAGCTCAGTTCTTTGGCTGCTCCATCATTCCTCTTCTGTCTTGGTGTAATTGCACAAAACACATTTCGGTGAAGGCATCAGACAGGAGATCTCAGAACGTGAACGTCTCGTCGTCCCTCGCGACGCCGGCGTCTCCGAGTAAATAAAGCCGATCCTGGAGGAAACAGCTGAGATGGTTCGCTCTATTTCTGTGCTGCTCTCAGACAGAAACACAACACTCATTAGCTCCTTCAGGAAACTCAAGAGTGGCTCTTACAGCGACGAGAGAAACGACAGACACAAATCACAGACGAACAGCTCACAGCTCCACTCATTACTACAATACACTACACTAATGACACATGATGATTGTTTTCTCTTTGTTTAAAATGAAATAATAATAATAATAATAATAAAAATAAAGATAATAACAATAATAATAATAATGACAATAATAACAATAATAACAATTATTATTAGTAATATAAAAATAATGATAATGATGATAATAATAATAATTTAATATTAATAATAATTATTAGTATAGTAATGATAATTAAAAAAATTAATATAATAAAAAAATAATGTTACTAATGATAATAATGATAATAATAATAATTCTTCTTATTAATATAATAATAATAATTATAATAATGATTAATAATAATAATTATTATTAGTATAATAATGATAATAAAACTAATAATTGATATAATAAAAATAATGATGATGATAATAATGATAATAATAATAATTATTATTAATAATATAATAATAATAATAATTACAATACTTATAATACTACTACTACTACTAATAATACTGACAATGATGATAATAATGATGATCATGATACAATTATTATTATTATTATTATTATTATATATTACTATAATAATATTAATAATAAGAATAATTATTATTATGTATTACTATAATAATAATAATAATAATATTATTATTATTATTACTCATAATAAGAATACTAATAATGGCAAATATTGGTTTTATTAATATATTACAAATAATAATAATAATTATAAATAATAATTATAATAATGCTTATAAAATGGTAATATTAATAATGATGATATAATAATAATGGTGATGAATAATAATAATAATAATAATAATAATAATAATCATAATAATTATTATTATTATTATTATTAATATGGAAATGATGATGATGATAATAATAATGCTAATAACAACAATAATAATAATGATGATTATAATAATATATATTTTTTTCATTAGTTTAAATAAAATATTAAATGAAAAACTAGAAGTATTGCCTTGCAAAACTCACTAAAATAAGTTTAAATTAAGTTTCCCAGTGAGCTTGTTGTTGTTGTTTGTTTGTTGTTGTGGTGATTGTCTGATGAGACTGAGCGCTGTGTTTGTAGCGTTGAGTGTTTGTAATCATGTGAATGTTGTTTGTATTCTGAGTCATTGTTAATTTAATTTCTCCAGATCAGCTTCATCTTCCTCTCTGTGTCAGACAGACGTCACACTCACACTCCTCCTGCTGACCGCACAACTTCACGGAAATTCACTCTTAAAACGGAAGTGTTTTAGAGTTTCACTGAGGTTTTTTTGTTTTTGTTCGGTTGTTGCATCATAATTGAGCCAAAAAGTAAATTAGGTTACAGTAACCCATTTTTAATCTGGAGTAACGTGCACAGATGAATATGAGCAGGACTATGCGTGAGTGTGCTGTGATTTGTTGGTGTGTGTGTGTGTGTGTGTGTGTGATGTTGTGCTGCAGTAATGAACAGTCAGAATGTGTTTGTCTGTGGATGAGAGAGGCTCTATCAGCTCTTTACAGCTGCATGTTTGGACACACGACGTCGCTCCTCCTCATTATTGGTGAGAGTGTGGCCTAATTTAATGCAGTTAAAGGACACATCAAACGCCTGCTTTGTCTGTGGACAGTAAAGGACTGTGCAGGATTCGCATCATTCTGCTTAATGAGTGTTCGGCCTGTTCACATCACAATCTGCAGCAGTGCTGTACAACAATATTAATATGCAATCGTATTTGTTTATTTTAATATTGAGTTTTATTTATTTATTTTATTGTGTAGTGTAATTTAATATCTAATAATAAAATATTTTTTTTTAAATGATTATTTTTATAAATATTTATTTATTTTAATCTGTATTGTATTTTAATATTATAATAAAATAATATTATTTCATTTTTTATTTAAATGTGTGTTACTTATTTAATATATAACATAATTTATTCCTATATATTATTTTTTTTTTATTGAAATGTTGGTTTAATGTTTTTGAATAAATAAATAAATAAAATAAGAATATTTTTTAATTTCTGTATAAATAGTGTCTAGTTCAGGATTGATGTCATTGTTTGTGATGTGTGTTTACTTCGTCCGCAGTGTTGTAAAACAATATTAATAGGCTATCATATTTGTTTATTTTACTATGTAGTTATTTTTATTTATTTATTTGTTTATTTATTTATTTTAACGTGTAGTGTAATTTAACAATAATTTATTTTTTATAAATATTTATTTCAATGTGTAGTGTAATTTAATGTAATCATAAAATAATATTTTTTCATTTTTAATTTTTTAATATGTATTTTAGCATTTAATATGTACTATTTATTTTAATGTGTATTACTTATTTAATATATAGCATAATTTATTCCTGTATATTTTTTTTTATTCAAAATGTTTGTTTATGAATTTTAAATAAATAAGAATATTTACAATTATTAATTTTTTTTATTTATTTATTTTTATTTTAATTTCTGTATAAATAGTGATTGTGTGACTGTGTGTAATGAGTGTTTGACTGGTGTGTCATTGTGATCTGCAGCGCTGCTGTAAAACACATGAGCTCATTTATATTCACACTGCACTGTTTGTCTTTGAGGAGCGTTTGATGCTGTCATTTATCTTCTTTAAGATGAAGGAAAAAAATGCAAGATGCTCAGACTTGTAGACGTCTTCGTTAGGACACTTCTCTGTGATTTAAAGGAAAATCAGAATGTGTTCATTTAATGACTAAAGATCGTTATGTCAGTCAGTTATTATTGCTGAATAAACCCCGACAGACTGATCAAACCTGGACACAAAGCGACTGACTGCACATTATCCTGAATATTACACTGATACTTATCTAATAAATAAATAAATGCATGTGAAATATTCATTTGAACAGGGACACTTCTGGGCTCTGTGCAGCGGCCCCTTAAATCTGCTGCCATTAAACTGAATTAAACAGGTGAAATTATGAGATAAAAAGTCCATATTATGACTTAAAAAGTTAAAATTATGAGATAAAAAGTCCATATTATGACTTAAAAAGTTAAAATTAGGAGATAAAAGGCCAAATTTATGAGATAAAAAGTCAAAATAATCACTTAAAAAATTAAAACTATGAGATAAAACGTCAAATTTATGAGATAAAACGTTGATTTTATGAGCTAAAAAGTCAAAATTATGATTTAAGTCAGAATTACAAGATTAAAAAGTCAAAATTATGACTTAAAAATGTGAAATTATGAGATAAAGTCGAAATTATGAGATAAAAAATCTGAATAATGAGCTAAAAAGTCAAAATTATGACTTAAAAAATAAAAATTATGAGATAAAACGTTGAATTTATGAGATCAAATTATTTTTATGAGCTAAAAAGTCAAAATTATGACTTAAATTTAAATTATGAGATAAAACATTGATTTTATGAGATAAAGTCAATATGATTTAAAAAGTTAAAATTATGAGATAGTCAAATTTATGAAATAAAAAATCTAAATTATGACAAGATAAGTCGAAATTATGATTTAAAAAATTTAAATGATGAGATAAAACGTCAAATTTATGAGATAAAATGTTGATTTTTATGAGACAAAAAGTTTAAATTATGACTTAAAAAATTATGAGATAAAGTTGAATTTATCTAAAAAATCTAAATAATGATATAAAAATTCAAAATTATGACTTAAAATTAAAATTATGAGATAAAACGTCAAATTTATGGGAGAGTCAAAATTACGACTTTTTAAAAGTTGAAATGATAATTATATATATTATCAGTAATAATAATAATCATTACCCATTTATTTATATACTTTTTTGGTGCACATTGTTATTATTACTATTATTTATTAGTTTTAATATATAGCATTATTATTATTTAATAATGTATAATATTATTTGTTTTATTTCTTTATTTACATTTATTTCAGAAACGTAGATTGAATGTATTTATATTTTCGTCTATTTATTAATGAAAATATTGAAATAAAAAAATACACACTTTGTGTGTTTTGTAAAAATGTCAGATTTGTGAACTGTAGGACAGTGATGTGATGTTCAGTGTTAGTTTGAGAGTTAAAATCAAGTGTTTGCTCTAGAAATGTCTGAAAAGGTGCCGGATGTGAATTGCTGCAGTGATGAACAGGCGTTTTTCGCGGCGTTTCAGCCACACAGACTCATAATCGATGGTTAAACTGAGAGAAGCGATTAGAGTCGCATTGAGGAATAAACTGAGGGGACGAATGATTCGACTCTAAACTGAGCGATGAAACCAGTGTTCCTGCAGCTCTGATAATCGGCTTGGCGCTCGTCGCTCTTCCTGTCTTAATGGGAAGTAACCATGCCAACATGACAGGAAGTGCTGGGAATCTCCCAGAGGATGAAGCCTCGTTAGTGTTTAGTTTGACTCGCGCTGGAGAAATAAGAACGACTGTTTTCATCTAACAACACGCTTTATTCTGAGCATCATGTGCGTTCACTCTGACTAGTGTTAGGATGAGTCTGTCTGTGTTTAAAAAACTTTTAGAAATTCAAGTTTAATATTTTTGTTCTTTTTATTTATATATTTTTTCATAATATTTCATTTATTTTTATTCTAATTTTAGTTTTAGTCATTTTAGTGCTTCAAATTAAATGTAATTATTTCAGTCAGCATTTCAAATTTTTCATTTAAGTTTTTTAAGTTGATCATATAATATTTATATTTTATTTCATTTAAGCTTTAGTTTAATTAATGGAAACGGTTTTAGGAAACAATAATAAAATAATGTCTATTTAAATGTCTATTTAAATAGAAAAAATAATACATTAATTAGTTAATTAGGAACACTTTAATCTATTTAAATGTCTGTTTATTTTTGTAAGTCAAATATTATTTTAATCAAATTTAATTCATTTTATTAAATCAAATTCATTTATGTAATTTTCAATTTAATATAAAATATTTGTATAGGTATTATTTGTTTTAATGACTATTTATTTAAATTATTGAATTTATTTTAATGTATGTGTTTATTTAAATATATTTTTAATTTTATTTTTTTATTTAAATCAAATTTTTAGTTTAAATCACTTTTTTAATTGTAATTTATTTGAATTTAATTTAAATAAAATTATATTATATAATATTATATAAGAGTTTTAAAAAATGAATAAATTTGATAAATAATGTTTATTTAAATGTATATTTAAATACAAAAAATAATAAATTAATTCGTTAATTAGGAAAATTGTAATCTATTTAAATATCTGTTTATTTTTGTAAGTCATTTTATTTGAATCAAATTTAATTCATTTTATTAAATCAAACTAATTATGTAATTTTCAATTTATGCATTTTATTTCTATAATTTTCTGTCAAATTTAGTTAGTTTAAACCTATTTTTTAAGTTTAAGTTCATCATATAATATTTTAATATTTTATTTAAGCTTTATTTGAGTTAAAATTTAGTTAAAATTCCATTCAGTCTCTATGAAGAGTTTTATATTATGGATTATGGACCTGCATTTTAGCATGGTTTGAAGTTAAAAACATCTTAATGATGTATTTGTTTCATCTTTTGTCTTCTCAAGATGTGAACTGATGGACTGGAGTGGTGTGGATTACTTGTGGATTATTGTGATGTTGTAATCAGCTGTTTGGACTCTCATTCTGACGGCACCCATTCACCACACAGCCATTTTTGGGTAAACGGTTCCTTTAAGAAAATGACTTTTAATGGTTTGCATGCAAATGATAAAAGTATCTGTTTTTAACAGTAATAATTCACACCACACACCCCGAATAATCAATAATAAGATGGTAAACAACGAATTGTCAGTTATTGATCGTCATTGATTGGCTGCAGCAGCGTCGCGTCTGTGATTCCCAGAGGAGCAGAAATGTGAGGTCAGGAGGAGACGGAGCTTCAGGCACAGGGTCACAGCCAGGGGTCAGAGGTCAACCCTGACACACAAACACTATTGTGATTATGCAAATGAACAAAGAGTTTCTAACCAGATACAAAATGGACAAACTGAATAATTTATCACCATAAAGAGCAATGACGAGCAAACAAAGACTCCGGAAAAGGCTTTGTGTGTGTGTATGTGTGTGTGTGTGTGTACATACATACATACATACATATACATATACATATACATATACATATATATATATATATATATAGATCAGTAAGACTTGTAATGTTTTTAAAGAAGTCTCTTCTGCTCATCAAGGCTGCATTTATTTGATCAAAAATACAGAAAAAAAAAACAATAAAATTGCAAAATGCTATTATTATATAAAATAATAGTTTTTATTTTAATATACTTCTAAAATATAATTTATTCCTGTGATGCAAAGCTGAATTTTCATCAGCTGTTACTCCAGTCTTATGTGTCACATGATCCTTCAGAAATCATTCTGATATGCTGATTTATTATTAGAATTATCAATGTTGGAAACAGTTGTGCTGACGAATATTTTTTAGAACCTGTGATTCTTTTTTTTCAGGATTCTTTGATGAATAACAAGTTAAAAAGAACAGCATTTATTTAAAATATAAATCTGTTCTAACAATGTAAATCCCTGCTGTCACTTTTATTAATTTAACACATCCTTGGTGAACTGTACTGACCCCAGACTTTCGAACAGTAGTGTATATTGTTAGAAAACCTTTATATTTTAAATAAATTCTGTTCTTTTTAACCTTTTATTGATCAAAGAATCCTGAAAAAATATATAGCTGATGAAATTCAGCTTTGTATCACAGGAATAAATTATATTTTAAAGTATATTAAAATAAAAACCATTATTTCATATTGTAATAACATTTTGCAATATTACAGATTTTTTGTTTCTGTATTTTTGATCAAATAAATGCAGCCTTGATGAGCAGAAGAAACTTCTTTAAAAAAACATTACAAACTGATCCCAAACTTTTGAGTGTCAGTATATATGTTTTTTTTTTCTTCCTCTTCTTTCTTTTTTTGAAAATAATTAAAGCTTTTTCATCAAGGATGCATTAAATTGATCAAAAGTGGCAGTAAAGACATTTATAATGTTGCAAAAGATTTCTATGCTGTTCTTTTGAACTTTCTATTCATCTGTGAATCCTGAAAAATAAAATGCATCACAGTTTCCATAAAAATATTGTGCAGCACAACTGTTTTCTGAAGACTGGAGTAATGATGCTGAAATTTCAGCTGCGCATCACAGAAATAAATTACAGTTTAACAGATATTCACATAGAAAACAGTTATTTTAAATTGCAATAATATTTAATAATTTTAATGTATTTTTGTAATATTTTATAATTTTACAGGATTTTTGATCAAGTCTCTGCTGCTCCCAGGCTGCTTTTATTTGAACAAAAACACAGTAAAAATAACAGTGTTATTAGTTATTACAATATAAATAACTGTTTCTTATTTTAATATAACAAAACCTATTTTTAATCTAACATAACCATTTTGTCTGCTTATTACACTACCATTCAAACATTTTGGGTAAAATTAATCATTTTATTCATTAAGTACACATTAAATTGATTAGAAGTGTCAGTAAAGACATTTATGAAGTTTCAAAACATTTCTATTTAAAATAAATGCTGTTCTTTTGAATGTTCTATTCATTTGTGAATCCTGAAAAATAAAATACATCACAGTTTCCACAAAAATATTGTGCTGCACAAAATAACTAATAATTGAAATGTTTGTTGAGCAGCAAATCAGCATATCAGAATGATTTGTGAAGGATCATGTGCCACTGAAGACTGGAGTAATGATGCTGAAAATTCAGCTGCGCATCACAGAAATAAATTAGTTTAACACATATTCACATAGAAAACAGCTGTTTTACATTGTAATAATATTTCAGAGTTTTTATTTGAATGTGTGTCAGATGGGCGTCTCTCTCATGACTTCAGCTGGAATACTGTCAGCGTCTTGTGTGTTTTGGACTGAGGCGAGGGTTTGCCGTTATACTCAGCTGAAGTAAAGCGACTGGAACATTCTCTGTGTGTGTGTGATTATTTTCATGTCTCTCTTTGAGCTTCAGTGGGAGAGTTCTGGTTTTCAGGCCAGCTCCGCTCTTGGAAAGGCTCAGACGTTTCCTCTGAGAAGAGAGCAGGAATGCGGCCGGCCTGCGGAAAAGATGATGAGGCCGCAGGACGCTAATGGTTGGAGCTGCAGGTTTTAATCAGGTGGATGTCGAAGAGCGGTGAGGTCAGCCAGAGGAACCGCTCGCGGCGTTACATAACAGCTGTGTGTGTGTGAAACCAGGACTGTTAGAAACGAGCAGGGAACAGGTTGATGTGGAAAGAACGTCTCGCGGGAGATCTGATCTGATCTGGGTTATGCATGCTGCTTCAGTTTATAAAAGCAAATATAGATTTACTTATATTCTGTTATGAAATATATATTGTTTTCTTTTAATTAAATAAATGCATTTTTATATACACTACCACTCAAACGTTTGGGATCAGTAAGACTAATGTTTTTAAAGAAGTCTCTTCTGCTCATCAAGGCTGCATTTATTTGATCAAAAATACAGAAACAAAACAGTAATATTGCTAAATGTTATTACAATATAAAATAATGGTTTTTAGTTTAATATACTTTTAAATATAATTTATTCCTGTGATGAAAAGCTGAATTTTCATCAGCTGTTACTCCAGTCTTCAGTGTCACATGATCCTTCAGAAATCATTCTAATATGCTGATATATATATAATATTTCTTTGGAACCTGTGATTCTTTTTTCTCAGGATTCTTTGATCAATAAAAGGTTAAAACGAACAGAATTTATTTAAAATAGAAAGGTTTTTTAACAATATACACTACTGCTCAGAAGTTTGGGGTCAGTACATTTTTATTCTTTCTTTTTTTGAAAGAAATTATTACTTCTATTCAACAAGGATGTGTTAAATTAATAAAAGTGATAGCAGAGATTTACATTGTTAGAAAAAAATTATATTTTGAATAAATGTTGCTCTTTTTAACTTCTAAAATCCTGAAAAAAAGAATCACAGGCTTTTAAAAAATATTTGTCAGCACAACTGTTTCCAACATTGATAATTCTAATAATAAATCAGCATATTAGAATGATTTCTGAAGGATCATGTGACACTTAAGACTGGAGTAACAGCTGATGAAAATTCAGCTTTGCATCACAGGAATAAATTAGATTTTAAAGTATATTAATATAAAAAACATAATTTTATATTGTAATAACATTTTGCAGCATTCTTGTTTTTTTCTGTATTTTTGATCAAATAAATGCAGCCTTGATGAGCAGAAGAGACTTCTTTAAAAACATTACAAGTCTTACTGACCCCAAACGTTTGAGCAGTAGTGTGTATTATTAAAATACATTTTCTATAGTTATATTATTTTTAATATATTATTGTGAAAATTATAAAAATGTATTTAGTTATTTTAAAAATATATATTGAAATGCAGTTTTTAAAGTATTAAAAATAATATTTTAATGTTAAAGGTTTTATTTCATTTTATTTAATTACATTTTATTTCGATGTTCATTTCAAATTTCAGTTTTTGCCTTATTTTTTCTGTTGTGTGTATTTTAATTTCTTAATCATTTTAGTAATTTTGCTGTGTTTTTGTCTTTTTTTGTCTTTTTTTTTTTAAGTTAATTAATTAATTAATTAATTAATTAATTTTATTTATTTAATTATGTATTTTTTTAATTCATGGTGGTGCCACAAAAAAAGCAGCGTAGTTAATGTCGTGATGATTGTAACTGTAAGTAGAGTGTCTGATGTAAATGTCTGAGATGTGCTATGGGATATTGGTGGTTTCGTGTCTTCCGGTGGTGAATCATGCGCTGAGCCAATGTGAATCATTTCCTGTGGCGCTGAGGATCTGAATTTCCCTGCACTGTTTAGTCTGTTGAGGAGTTGAAACCTGCTCCGGTCAGAATCACTGTGAGACATACAGATCCTGCCAGACACACACACACACACACACACACACACACACACACACACACACACATACACACACACACACACACACACACACACACACACACACACATACACACACACATACACATATACACACAGAGACAGAGTGTGTTTATGGAAAGATCCCTTGAGATAAATGGAGACGTGCTGAAATCTGTGTTACTGAAGACAAACGTCTGTCAGATTGATTGTTGGAGATATTTCCCCATTATTGATGTGGTTGTCAAATTTAATTTTTTAATCTATTTAATTACATGATTACAGGATTACTGATTAATTAATCTAATTAATTGCAAATTATTCACACATCAACTTTGGCTGAGACATTACCCCACAAAAGATCATTTAGTGTCATTGTTTTAGATGAGAAAATCATTTAATAGACATCACAAAAAAGTAAGTTTAAATATCGAATATTTAGATTCAACTTTGCGTAAATAATCATAATAAATGGGTATCAATGGTGTAAAAAAATAATAATTCAATATTTTTTAAAAATCTACCAACTAGTTAATAAGTGAGTCATTAAATCATTCGTTCAACTGGTTTGTTCAAACAGACAATTTAATTGGAAATTACGCAAGTGGCTGCCTTTATGATTGATTCACTGAATCATTGACGCACTCGATTCATTTAAAATCATGGATTGGTTCAGTAATGAATCACAGGGTCATTCGGTGTCAACTCAACCAGAGGTTCCGGCTCAAATTTTTGATTTTGCTAATATTTATTCTAAAGAAAGACACGTGTATAGTGATGAAAGCCAAAATATTAAATGTCATGGATGAATATTTACTGA
This sequence comes from Labeo rohita, assembly GCF_022985175.1. Taxonomy (NCBI): domain Eukaryota; kingdom Metazoa; phylum Chordata; class Actinopteri; order Cypriniformes; family Cyprinidae; genus Labeo; species Labeo rohita. The sequence continues at coordinate 37,412,835 of NC_066877.1, read as the reverse complement.
GTAATCCACTGTTTTGTACATGGAGGTCCATTTTTACCTGAGATTCAGTCAAATTACAGGGGTGTAAAAATGACTTTATAAAGATGGCAGCATCATAATGTTATTTTTACACAGAGATTGGTAGCTCTATTAGTAAAATCTGTTGACTTTATCAATCTTTGTTTCATTATGTGCCAATGGTGACCATTCAAAAATGGGGAAACAGCACTTTTCATGTGTTTTCCCCCAAAGTTTGAATGCCTGTAACTCAAGAAGTCTTAAAGATATCTTAATGGCCTTTTAGATGTTGGGTTTCAATAAACTTTCCTTTTATCATCTTTATTTTTAAGGCCCTATGAGATTCAGTTCCAGAGATATTGGAATTTCAATATGGCTCCGGGAGTAAATCATTAAAATATACACATTTTCAGTGGTCAAAAACCAAATGTTGGTCAGTTTGCAAAATTATGATTCTTCTTTTCTTTTAAAGAGGAATGTGTGAAGAACAATTAATGTTGAAACTGGAGATGCATCTCATTTCTTTCTGTCAAGACAACTGCATTGAACAAACCAGTATTAGTGCCATAAATATTCTTTTTCCAAAGTTTGCGTGCCTGTAACTCAAGAAATATTAAAGATATCGCAATATGATTTTAGATTCTAGTTCTTAATAAGCTTTTCTTTTGAAATCTTAATTTTCAAGGTTCTACATCATTCAGTCCCAGAGATATGGGGATCTCAATGAGGCTCCGTTTTATCCATTTTCAGTGGTTGAAAACCAAAAGTTGGTCACTTTGTTTACAGCTGATACTTAGTTTATTTAAAGAACAATGTCTGAAGAAGAAATAATGTTGAAATTAGAATTGTATGTTGTTTCCCTCTATCAAAACATTGAAATTTAGTTGATTTGATGTGGAATGACCCAGCTGTGTGTAGATTTTAATGTTATTTTATTCCCTAATTAATTGCACCAAATGAATGCATTAAATCTACAACTCTAATTAGTATTATAGCTGTTGTCTTTAGGATTTCATTAGAAGTCTTGTAGTGCAGCTGATCCTCCAGAGATGCTGATTCTTGTCACATTATTCTGTATTGAGCGTTCATATGGCAGCAGTGTTTGTGTAAACGCGTTTGCTAAATCGATGCATGTTAATGTAATGCAAATACAAAGGAATATAGCGGACGCGTTGCCAGGTTTGTGCTGACGTGATGATGAAGGATCTGGGCTGAAAGCCAAACGTCTGGGTCGAGGAGTTCGAGGAGAGCTGTGGCGGTCGATAGATCTATGGAGATCGCAACGGCAAGGTCACGGGTTCAATTCCAAGCACAAACACTGATCACAAATGTGTTTCTTTTCAGTTTTGCGTGTGTGATGTGAGAACTTCATCAGACGCTCGTCACGTGAATGACGCTCTGCTTTATAAATAGATGAGTTCAGTGTGAACCAGACGCTTCATTCAGAAAATTACAGACACAAACTAATGAAAGACTCGTCCTGCTGCTGGAATTCACTCAAGAGCGTCGTTCTAACAGCACTGAATGGACTCGAATGATCAGTTTGTCCTTTGGAAGCTTGTTTTTGGTGTGAAATCTGATGGCAGTGATTGAGATTTGAGTGTTTTGTTAAACAGCTGCAGGAGAAGAGAAACACGTTCAGACGAAAAACATGAGCACCAAACTTACCTGCATGTTTCATTGAATAATTGTTACTGTGTTAGTGTTATTGTATATACTGAATGAACTATTTAAAAGCAGCCCTGTATTATGCTTAAATAATTAAAATGATGTGAAATAGAAAAAGATGAATGAATAAAACAATTGTTGTTTTCTGTAAATGTTCTATATAGCAAAAATACATAAATAATTGTATTTATTAATTAAATTAAATTTAAAATAAATCATTTAAATATTAATTATAACTTTAATCATGAATGTAATTTAATAAATATATAAACATTTTGTTCAGTTATTTTCTGTAAATGTTTTGTATTGCAAAATCATAAATCAATTTAATTAATTAATTATTTTAATTATTTTAATTATGCATGTCATTTAAAATATCAAAAATAATGAATGATTTAATTTTTTTTCTGTTCTTTTCTGAAAACTTCCTACATAGCAAAAAAAAAGATTTAATTAATTAATTCTTAGTTATTTGAGTTATGAATTATGATTTAAAATTTATATATTTTCTGTAAACATTCTGCTGTATAGTGAAAATGATTTATTACTTATTTTTTATTTTAACTATGAATGTTGTTTAAAAGATTACATGAATAATTGTATTTATTAATTATAGTTGTAATTATTTTAGCTATGAATGTAATTTAAAAATGAATCATTTTAATATTTATAATAATTTTAATCATAAATATAATTTAAGAAATATATACAAGTATATATAAAGTCATTTAAAATGTAAAAACTTCAATAATTAAATATTTTTTGTAAACATTCTGCATAGAATTTTTGCCTGTATAGCAAAAAATTATTTCTTACTTAATTTGTATTATTTTAATTATGTATGTCATTTAAAAGATTACATTTAAATTACAAATACAATTAATTTTAATATCATTTAACAAATATATAAAAATATAAAAACATATAAAAATACTTCCTGCATAGCAAAAATACATTTTATTAATTCATTATTTGCATTTTGATGTTCTGGATTGCAAAATACATATTTGATTATTTATTTATAATTTTTTTTTTAAATATAAAAAAAGAAAGATCATCACAAAAATACATAGATCATTTTAATTATTATTAAGAATTCCAATTATTAACATTTATTTATTTAATTAACATTTAATTATCTTAATTTACCAAAAATACACAAATAATTTTATTATTATTTTTTTTATTTTTAAAGTAAAAAAAAAAAGCATTCTCGTTGTAATTTAAAGTATGTACAAATAAAGGAATAAAACTAATGAAAAAAAAACTTTGTTTACATTGGAGCTGTTCAGTGAGTGTATGCAACTTCTCTGTTTTTATGTGTAAGGGAATGAGGTTCGAGAATGTGGGAAGTGCTGTGACCGCATTAGCCACGGCGGGACTGTCAGATGTTGTTGGTCTGAGTGTATCTGCGCACATGCAGCAGGTGCAAGAGAGATGGATGTGATGAGAGTGATGTCATCGGGCAGCTGGGCTGCAGAACGCCCGCCAGACGCAGCACACTGATGACATCATCACTCAGAGCTGCGCGCCTGTGTGTGTGTGTGTGTGTGTGTGTCTGCGCTCGCTATGGTTACGCTGAAAACGGAGACGCTCGGTGTGGGAAAGTCGCTCGTCTGCGGATGATTCCAGCTGAAATCTGATCCGTCCACATGTCATTCCTGAAGCGTGTAAATATGAATATATGTATTATTCATTACGGAGCCTGTGTGGGCTTGACATTCAGCTCAGGGTTTGTTCGGAAACTCTCACTAATGATTAAACTCCTGCAATTAATTCAGCCCGAACCGCTTCATTTCCAGAGTCCAGTCACGTCACGTTGTCGTTTATTTCTGTAGCGCTTTATAATACAGATCATTTTACAGCATTTTTAGCTATTTATTATAATGAACTAAAACTGAAACTCAAATAAAACTAAAAAAAAAGCATATCAGCCAACTCAAAATGAACTCTCATGGCTTCTTATATATTCAGATCTTATGAAATGAAATGATCAGTCTGTGTGAGAAACTGAATGATTCAGTTTGATTTGGTGAAAGTTCACAAAAAAGAGCCAGTTCAAGAACCGATTCGCTCACAAACTGTGGCTCTGGATTGCAGGTAGTAACCAGGGTTGCCAGGTTTTCACACCAAAACCCATCCAATTGCATTTTGAGGGGGTTCTCCATAAAAAATTGTATTTTGGTGGATAAAATACATGTTTTTTTTTGTCAGGGTCCCCCTGGTAATTTCGCATTTCAGGGGCTAAATATGATGTTATTGTGGTCGCTGCAACCCACGGACATCAAAAACTACCCGTGGGAAAACCGTGGACTTGGCAACACTGGTAGTAAGTCCATTATAAATGATGCTCAGTTGAAGTTCAGTTTTGTCGGGAGCCACAGGGATTCATTTTCTGTTGTCTGATATGCTTTTTTTGACTCTCAAAGTGACAGTAGCTGTTGACTTGTATTTTATGAATCACTAAGGAGCACAGTTTCACCTAAAAATCTCCTTTACTGTTCTACTAGGGTTCCTACAGCGTTTGGAAAAGTATGGAATTTGATTTAAGTAGGGCTGAAACTATTTCTCGAGTAACTCGAATACAAAAAAATCATGGAGGCAAATGGCTTCATTTAGTCCATTGACTGTAACTACACACGGAACACTGTGTTTCCCCACAGACCATTATTACTGATGCACAAACCGATAGACGCTGGACATATTTAAGACCGTAAATTAGTGGTGGTTATTTATGATATACCTAAATTAGCTATGTTTAGTGAAAGACTAAGTGTCATTTATGTCAATTGTCTCATTCTCTTTCTGTGACACAGAAAGTTAGTGAATATCAAAAGAAGAGTCTCAGCATGATTACAAATGTGACACTGATTTTATGCAACAGTTCATCAATAAACAAGAAGTTAATATTAAGAGACATTTTAGACAGCATATTGCCTGTTTTTTGCTCTATTTCGCCAACAAATAACCATTACAAACACAGCCACAGCACTGTTTTGGCCTTTGAGCAACATGACTGTTTCGTTGAATGAATCACCCGTTAAATGATTCAGTTCAGTCGCAATGACGCACTTACTGAACAGTGATTTGCTGACCCCTACTGGCGGTTTTGATTTCTTCATTTTAAAAATACATCTAAATGCTTCCATTTCTCGATTTATGCCTTTGTTTTAGGTTGTAATGTTTACTTTTTACTAAAGTAATTTAAAATTGATTTTTTTAATTTTTATTATATATGTTATATATATATATACATAAAAAATATAAAAAATAAATATAATAAATATATATAACATATAATAAAAATATAAAAATTGATTTTTGAATTTTTATTATATATGTTATATATATATATTATACAAAAAAAATATATATAAAATACAAAAATCAATTTCACATTACTTTTTTCACATTAATTTTTTTTGATATATTTCTATTTGCATTTTGAATGTAATTTGGCAAATAAAATGCATTAAATGGGTTTAGTTTTCATGGTTAGCAATGTATGCAATTTCAGCCATAAAAATGTTCATTTTTCTAAAAAGGAAACAGATTAGTTGTTTATTTTAAGAGACCTATCTTATTTTCTCTTATATATTTAGTATTGCTCTTTAACAAAGAAAAATGACTTCTTATCCGATTAATCGATGCAATAATCAATAGAATACTTGATTACTAAAATAATCAGTAGCTACAGCCCTAGATTTAAGTATTTTCCAGGTCTGTAAAAGTATGAAAAAAAAGAATGCAGAGTATGAAAAACTATTTATGTTAGGGGACTTTTGCCTCTGTTTAGTTTTTTAAACTAAGAATTTAAAATTAAGAATTTAATGAAAATAAATTATACAAGAAGTGCAATTTCATGGCAGCTGTTTAGTGATTCTTTAGTGATTGTCAAATATGCACTTTTAGATTATGCAAAATGCAGGTTATAAGCACCGTAAGAGTAAAGTCACTTGCTACAACTTAACATTTCAAATTGACTAAACTTTTTTTGAGTTGACCGAAGTTAAAATTTTAAGGCAGCCGGGTAACAAATTATTTTAAGTTGACTTGTGAAAACAAAAGTTTTTTACAGTGTAGCCTCAAACACCTTTGCAAAAATAAAAAATACACAGACTTTTATTTTATGCATGACAAACCATTAAACTTACAGTACCAGTCTTTTTTATAGACCCTTGAACTTGGCAAATTTTATGTCATCAGCCTATTTTGTGTTATGGTTTTTGAGCCACCACAGCCTTGATTTTAGAGATTATACGTTATATAAAAATAGAAATTACTGAATAGTTCTTGAATGCACAAAAATGTTTTTTTTTTGCTTGTAAAAGTCTTTTTTTTTTTAACAGTTTTTTTTAAATTAGGGACTCTGTATGTTGTCATGGGAAAAAAATCAATGAAAAAACCCTGAGAAAATAAAAATATTTACAGATGACTGATCTATATTCCAAAAATAAAGCTGAAAAAAAGCTCTATGGCCATTTATGTTAAAGATTGTCTGAATATCTAGGCTTGGAAATTTGAGTTTGGAAAAGTATGGAATTTTGAAATGGAAAATGGTTAGGAAACCTGGTTCTGCTGAATACAAGAAGTCACCTACATCTTGCATGCAGATGTTGATTTTTGTGTGAACTGTCCCTTTAATATAGAACGTGTGCGTTTATCTGCGTTTTGCAGCGGCTCTGAATCGCAGTGATGTTGGTTGGTGCTGATGGTAAAAACACACTGCTATAATAACTGCAGTTGCCAGGCAACAAGAGCAAGCTGATGCGGCGGCGATGCTCTCGCCAGCTTCATGTTCTTCACATCAAGAGCCCTCGTGTTCACTCACACACGGTGTTGACACGCGTCGCATCCGTTTTAAGCATCAACAAACGCGCAGCGCTGTAATCCAGATGATGTGCAGGAGATGCACCAGACTGCAGCTCTCATCTGATCCGCTCTGGATTGAGGAGTGAATCATGTTTCCAGCAGTTCAGGATGGTGTGTTGTGCTTTCGAGGATCAACTGGATCTCAGTGTTTTCCATATTTGATATCTGTCTGTGAATTAATCCACACTCATTTCTTCACTAAATCTTTATGCATTTTCTGTGCAGCCTTGATTTACTAATAGTGCTTGTTGGAATCTCTGAGTGCTGTTGATATATTTCAGTTTGACCAGTTTAGCAAATAAAAATGTATATTTTATGTTAAAATTTATTTTAATAATTTCCAACAAAAACAAATATAAAAAAAAAAAGAAAGACAAATTTGATTATTTTTAATTTTATTTAAATAATATTTAAATAATAATTTTATTAAAATTATTATTACAATTGTATATCAGCTTTTGATATTTTTCAATTTGACCAGTTTAACAAATAAAACTGTATGTTTTATGTTAAAATGTATTTTTATAATTTCCAGCAAAAATAAATAGTTAAAAATATATAATACTATATTTATATATAGGCTAATACAAATAATAATTTACTGTAGTACTGCCAATAATAATATATTAATAATTAATAACAATAATAATTTCCAGCAAAACACATTTATACAACAAATTAGTATATTAATATATTAATATTATAAATACTATTTTTTATTATCACTGTATTGTAGTAATAATAATATATATATACATTTTATTATTATTTCCAGCAAAAATTATATTATATATTTATTCATTTCAGAAAGACAATTTTTATTATTTGTAACTTTATTTAAATAATATTGAAAGAATAATTGTATTTCACGCTCAGACGAAGCACACGAACAGCGACGTAAATAAACGAAAGGTATTAATAAATCTAACAGGGAACACAGGAACACAGGAACACAGGGTAGTAACATCAACGTCCGACAAGGAAAGGGGGAAAACACACGCTATATATACACACAGACTGATTACAAACACAGATGCAGACAATAAGGGAGATACCAAAACACACAGAGCTGCAGGGGGAAATGATGGGAGAAACCAACTAATCAGTCCAGGGGTGTGACAATTTAATAATTTTATTTTAATTATTATTATTTCAGTTGTATATCAGCTGTTAATATATTTCAGTTTTACCAGATTAGCAAATAAAACCATGTGTTTTATGTTAAAATATATTTTCATCAAAAACAAATAGTTAAAAATATATAATATATTTATATATAGGCTAATACAAATAATAAATAATATATAGTAATATATTTCAGAAAGACTATTTTTGTACTATATTTAAATAATATTTAAATAATAATTTTATTTAATCAATTTATTTCAATTATTTTTACAATATTATTACAATATTATGTTATTGTTATTATGATTATGTTATTATGGTAAAAAATACAAACTACCTTTTTCTCATCTATTTTTTTATTATTTTATTTTTATTTAAGTTTTTTCAATTTCTTCTTCCTTGTTTAATTATTAGTACAATAACCCATCCACTTCCATACTAATGTATATCATTATTATTATTAATATATAACACAACTGTACATTATTATTATTATTATTATTATTATTATTATTTATTACTTTTTTCCCCCTTTTTTTCTTATTTTTGTTGTTGTTGTGGTTGTTGTTTGTTAATTTTCTCTGTATTTGATGTTATGTCTACGTTCATTTCTCAATTTGTTACATTTTCACATTTTCAATTAATTAAAAAAAGACAGAGATTGTAATTTTGGGTGGTTCTGTCCGCTTTGTATTTAGTGTTTTCGCTCTGTTCGGTGTTTTGCGGTTGGTTCAGCGCTGGAATGGTTTGCTGTCACAGTGGCAGTAAAAGCCGTCATGGTGAAATCAATAACAGACAGAAGCTTTTCCTTTAGAAACTGCGTCTATCGGTCCATAAAGACTGCAGCTGCTCCGGGGATTCGACGCCTGATTGTTTATTCCAGTGGATGTTTGTGTTTATGTGATTCCAGAGTTTAAACACTTAGTGTTTAAAACCTCAGCATAAACACATGTTGGGTTTGTAATCTTTAATAGTCTGATGAGACTGATTGATTAGACAGTGATCAGACGTCTGATCAGAGTTAGTGTTTGTCTGCGGTTTGTCTCCGGTGTCTCCGGTGTCGGGCGGCTGTTGGTTCTACAGGACGGAGGAGCAGAAGGTCCTGCTGAACGAATCTGGATCCATCTGTTCCTCCAATCTGGAGCGTCCAGCGCCGGCTCTCGCTCCGTCCCGTCAGACCATCTGGAGCCAGAGACCCTCAGGGACGCCCAAACCTGATGGGACACCAGTGTGTGTGTGAGTGAGTGTGTGTGTGTACAGATGGCATGTGAAATGACTCATTTATGTGTGTTTTATTACTCCTGAGATGTTTCTGAGTCACGGTTGATACTCCACGTGTCTTCTGAGATCAGATCTGATCCTCATACACGACACTGTAAACCTCCAAGCTCTTTTATATTCATCTTCTTTCATTCAGCAAACACTTCAACACTTCACACAAAACCTCATTTCACACTTACAACCTAGGATTATTCCTGAAATCACACATACAGTATTGTTCAGAAAGTCGCTACTACTTACCAAGGCTGCTTTATTCAATCAAAAATACTGTAAAAATTGTGAAATATTATTAGAATTTAAAATAGTGCAGAAAATGAATCAGAATAAATTAAGGGTAAATTCAAAGATGTTTCTAAAGCAACAGTTATGTCTGGACGGTCGCACCACGTGATGTTTTGACGTTCTGAATAACAGAAAAATTACAAATAACTAATCTTTTTTGAAAAGCTAAAGTGGGTCCATACGTAAGAGAGATGCTTCTTATGTATGGAATGTTTTTAATGCATTTAAACCAACTTTAACTAAAAAAGATGCAATCGGACCACAAATGTAGGCGTCACGTTATTGACCCACACACACACACACACACACACAGAGTAATCCATCACAAACTTTGCTAAATGACTTTTATGTGCATTTAAAAAGGATATGCATGAAAAAAAAAAAAACATTTAAAAAGAATAACCAGACTGACAACTACAAAACCAGACGACTACAGCACTGATGAAATATAAAGATGCATGAAGAGCCGCTGGCGTTCAGAAGAGCATTAGTATTCATAAGCGTTCCATAAACTCTGGTTCCTGCAGAGGTTAATTAGTGCTTGTTTGACTGCATTAGTGCTGGAGTTTAATGAGAAACACACAGACTGTTTTCAGACGGAGTGTCTTTTTGGCTCTTGAAGCCGTTCGTGTTCTTGTCGTGAGGATCTGACTGCCGCCAGCCCATCAGCTGAGCTCCAGTTAACACACGCGACAAGGACCTGATAGAGACACCCGCACAGACAGAACGAGAGTGATCCTGCTATGGTTGCAGCGATGCCGAAAACAAAGAATCCAGTCATAAAAATGGAAATTTGGCAGAATGAATTAAAAGTAGTGCTGTACATGAACTTCATCATCGTCGTCATCATCATCACCTCAGCAGTATTTCAGCATTTAATTTGAGAAAACTATCAGCAGATGCACACAGAAACACACAGATCTTCACAACAACCCAACAAAATAAAAGTCCACAAATGATGACACAAATATATTACTACTGTACTTATATACAAAAAAATAAATAATAATAATAATAATAAATACAGTTTGTTAAAATAATATAATTTGTGTCCATGTTTTAATTTAAACAGTAAAGCTGTGTTTTGCCAAATAAAAAAAAAAAAAAGATATTGTTCAATTAAGGATTTTTTTTTTCAAAGTTCATTTTTTTACATTCAAAAAATTAATTAACTCGTTAAAGTTTGTGTTAATTTGACCAACGTTTCTACTAAACAATAAAATACAGAATCAGAATCCAGCAAAAAGATTAAAATACCATTTCTAATAAATAAATAAATAAAACATTTAATTTGGCACTGATTTTGTTGATACATTTTAAACTATTAAAGTTTTATGATTTGAATTTATTCCTTTTATTGTTAAAGTTTAATTATACCATGTTTGGGAAAAAAATAAAACCGACTTCACAGGGCTCTAATAAACTGACTAATTTGCTAAGATTGATTGCTCATACTAATACTAATAACTAGAAGGGTGACAGGTGTATAATAGATAGGGTATAGGGTATATATATATATAAATAATATATTATATTATATTATATTATTATTTTTTTAAACTCCAACCCTATTTTTAGTGAATATATATACTTGTTTTTTTTTTTTTGTACCGATCCCAAACTTTTGAGCGGCAGTATATATATATATATATGTGTGTGTGTGTGTGTGTGTGTGTGTGTGTTGTTCTGTGCCCTAGAAGAGAGAGCTGTGAAAGAAAGAGCAGAAATAGCGTGTTGAGTTATGCTCGAAATAACACTCGCTCTGTTTTCATGAGCACAAACACACGGATCGCCCCAATCGGCCTCGTTTTGTCCTCGCTCAGGATCTCCTAATGGGCCAGACGTGCTTTTCTGACCACAGGCGTCTGAACCACCCACAATGCACTTGGGTTCTGCCTCAATCTGCGCCTTTCACATCTTTAGTGTCCTGTAGAAGAAACCAAACGCTCCAGATTGTCCCAGCATCAACAATAACACATCCAGATCCACTGATCTCAGAACAGCAGTTCACGGCTTCAGCGATAGAAGCAGTCTGAATGCCATTTTCTCTAAATGAAGAGGTCAGTTGAGCAGCCAAGATTGGGCAAAGTTCAGAAATAACTGGGGCTAAAGAAGTGCCTGCAGTTAATGCCATGTGCTGCACTTTTCACGTCTCTATAAATAGATTTTTAATGATATAAGGCCTTTGCGTCATGTGGCGTGACCAATAATAGGAATAACTGTATTAAAATAAAAATAACATTTCTAATTTCTGTGGTTGAAGTATGAATCACTGCTACAGCATGCTTGAGTAAATGGTATTTTCAAAACATTTTTATCAGTTTTATGCAATTGCAATGATATGCAATATTTTTTAAAATATCGAGAACCACAATGGAAAAAAAAGCCAATGGCTTTTTTCACCTTGACAGTTTTGAAATGTGTATAATTTACAAAAATTCAAAATAAATGCAAATACTTTGTTTCTAAACACTTTAATTACAAAGAAAATCTGAAAGATGTTAAGCATGTTAAGGAAATGAATTAATTTTAATATAAATCATGGTCGCACCACATATTTTTAACACTATTTTTAATATTTTCACTTATTTTTAAATTTTAATATGAATTTATGTGTACACTACATCCTTAATGTTTGAACAATTACAAATTGTTCAAACATTACAGATATTATACAGATATTATTACAGATATTATTAGTACAGATATTATTATTTGTAAAAAAAAAAAAAAAAAAAAAAAAAGAAAAACAAAAAACTATATATATATATATATATATATATATACATACACACACACACACACATATATATATATACATATATATACATATACATATATATATATACTGCTGCACTATTCACACATGACTCTTTAAATAATGATATAAGGCCTTTGCGTCATTTGGAGCGACCACTCATCATGTGGTGCGACCGATTAAAAGGAATAACTGTAATAAAAATATAATATCTAATTTCTAAAGAAATATGAATCACACATGAAAAAACACTAAAATTACTCAATTTTACATTTTAATGTAAATTTATGTGTAAAACAGCATTTTTAATGTTTGAGAACAGTTACAACATATATTAATATTTTTTTGTATTTTAAAATTGGCCTGTTGAAAATCCTTATGTCAATGACCCACGTATAATAACAATATAAAATATAAAACAATAATAAAAATGTTACTGTATTTTAATAATACAATAATGTGAGGTCAGATGCACACACAGAGTATAAAACGGATCCTCAGAGGCGTTTGCTGTGGAGAATAGCGGGTGTTTCAGTGTTATCACGGCATTAGTCACAGACACACATGTCGAGCAGCAGGAGTCTATTATAGCAGCGACTTCCCTCAGCTCCTCAAATCCCACCGCCGCGATCATCTGACCTCATTCACGTCCTCAAAATCAACCGCCTTATTAATCACATAATGAAGTGTTTGCCTATCACGCCGTGAGTGTGCGTGAGTGAGAGAGAAAATATGATCATTTATGAGCAGGAAGACGTCAACATGATCCGTACAGAGAAATTTAGTATTTTAATAATAATCAGAGTTAGTTCCAAATCCACTGGTTTGGTCAGCAGTCATTCAGATGTGTTTAAAACAGACGGTCTGATGGAATTAAACACGTCTGAACACGCGTGACACATGAGGAATGGATCGCAGTGCTTTACCTGACACACGTGTAGCATTGAGAGTGTCGTTTCTATCGTCTGAATACTAGACAAGACGAGACACGTCTGAGGAGACGTACATGATCAAAGGAGACGAACACACAGTTTACAATTCATCTGTAGGAAATTACTCAAACTGAACAACAATTACACTAAGTTAAAGTTAAAGCTGCATTTATTTGATCAAAAATACTGTAAAAATTGTGAAATATTATTCTAATTTAAAGTAGCTGTGTCTGTGTGAATATGTGTTAAACTGTAATCTATTTCTGTGACTCGCAGCTGAATTTTCAGCATCATTACTCCAGTCTTCAGTGTCACATGATCCTTCAGAAATCATTCTAATACGCTGATTTGCTGCTCAACAAACATTTATGATTATTAGCAATGTTGAAAACAGTTGTGCTGCACAATATTTTTATGGGAACTGTGATGTATTTTATTTTTTTAGGATTCACAGATGAATAGAAAGTTTGAAAGAACAGCAATTCTTTTAAATAGAAATCTTTTGTAACTTTATAAATGTCTTTACTGACACTTTTAATCAATTTAATGTGTACTTAATGAGTAAAATGATTAATTTTACCCAAAATGTTTGAATGGTAGTGTAATAAGCAGACAAAATGGTTATGTTAGTTTAAAAATAGGCGTTGTTATATTCAACTAGAAAACTGTTATTTTAGATTGTTATCACTGTTATTTTTACTGTGTTTTTGTTCAAATAAAAGCAGCCTGGGAGCAGTAGAGACTTGATCAAAAATCCTGTAAAATTATTAAATATTACAAAAATACATAAAAATTATTAAATATTATTGCAATTTAAAATAACTGTTTTCTATGTGAATATCTGTTAAATTGTAATTTATTTTTGTGATCAAAGCTGAATTTTCAGCATCATTACTCCAGTCTTCAGTGTCACATGATCCTTCAGAAATCATTCTAATAACAAACATTTCTGATTATTATCTGTTGCTGCACAATATTTTTATGGAAACTGTGATGCATTTTATTTTTCAGGATTCACAGATGAATAGAAAGTTTGAAAGAACAGCATTTATTTGAAACAGAAATCTACTGTAAGATTATAAATGTCTTTACTGACACTTTTGACCAATTTAATGCATCCTTGATGCATAAAAGTATTAAATTATTTCAAAAAAAAAGAAGAAAAATAAAAACATACTGACCCCAAACTTTTTTAACAGTAGTGTATTTTAAAGTAGTTAATTTACTAGATCATTACTCATCCTTGTGTTCCGTTTTGTTTAGATATTTTGCAGATTATTTTCCAGCTACTGTTTTTCATATATTGAAAGTAAAGGCTAAATTTTCATAACATAGCAGTATCATAACAGTCTCTGTATTCCAAAAAGATGTACACTGTAAAAAGTTTTCACCAGTTTCAACTTAAAAACTTAAGTTTAGCAGCTGCCTTGTACTTTTAAGTTGATTTAACTTAAAATTCTAAGTCATTTCAACCCTAAGTTACATTAACCTAAAAGTACAAGTCATTTTAACTCACTTTATTGTAGTGAGTTCAAATGACTTGTGGTTTTAAGTTGATTGAACTTAATCTTAAGCAGCTGCTGAACTTACATTTTTAAGTTGAACCTGGTGAAAACGTTTTACAGTGTGCAGATTTACCACACTGTAAAAAATAAAAAAAACACAATTTGTTGAGTCATCTTAAAATAATTTGTTATCCTGCTGCCTTAAAATTTTACGTTCAGTTAACTAAAATAAGTTTAGTAAACTTGAAATGTTAATTTGTACTAAGCAACAACTTAGATATTTGTTTGCTAAACTTAACAGATGGGTAAGTAACCCGGCTGCCTTAAAAAGTTGATTCAACTCAAATATCTAAGTTGTCACTTAGTATAATTTAACATTTCAAGCTGAATAAACTTTTTTTGAGTTGACTGTACTTAAAATTTTAAGGCAGCCAGGTTACAAATTATTTTAAGTTGACTCAACAAATTGTTTTTTACAGTGCAGTTCTATTTTAATTCACAAGCTTTTGATTCAGTTTCATTCTCATTTCAGTTTGACTTGATTCATTTGTGTCCTCCTGCAAACACTTTAAATGATTCAGGTCAGTTTTTTACACTGATTCACCATGTCTAAGCCATTCGATAGCAGAATCTGATCCAGTATAAAGATTTAAGCAGCAAATGCAGCAGATTCACAATCTTCTCTGTCAGTGATTGAGCGTCGTTCTCAATGTTAAAGCAGCTCTGTGTCGCTTCTTGAGTTAAAGAGAATTATAGGCGTGCAGAAGCTGTCTAAAGCTGTTCTGGCCAACAGAAGATGTGTGTGAATGAAGCAGCAGGTTTTGATGTGGTGTTCTCTACAGGAGTCTGGAGCAGAG
Source organism: Labeo rohita (assembly GCF_022985175.1). Taxonomy (NCBI): domain Eukaryota; kingdom Metazoa; phylum Chordata; class Actinopteri; order Cypriniformes; family Cyprinidae; genus Labeo; species Labeo rohita. The sequence goes on along the minus strand of NC_066877.1, from coordinate 37,397,555 downwards.
CCGGAGCTCCACATCATGAGCCAAACCTCTGATGAACTCATGCTGTAATCTGTGCTAAAGATAAATGTGATAAAGATGTGAGATTATACTCAGATGCACTGTTTATTGCTCTGAATTGACTAAATATGTGCTTTTATTGACATTTGATGTAATAATTTTCATTTATATGCACCAGTATAACACTACACAACCCTAACTGGCAATACTGACCTACAGATTTATTGATATTTATTTTAAAATATGAAAAATAACACACAGACAAGTGAACATGCCTGACCAGAAAACCAGTCTTAAGTATCACAGGTTTATTTGTAGCAATAGCCAAAAATACATTGTATGGGTCAAAATGATCAATTTTTCTTTTATGCCAAAAATCATTAGGATATTAAGCAAAGATCATGTTCCACAAAGATATTTTGTGAATTTTCTACTGTAAATATATCAAAACTTCATTTTTGATTAGTAATATGCTTTGCTAAGAACTTCATTTGGACAACTTTAAAGGTGATTTTCTCAATATTTTGATTTTTTTAAACCTTCAGATTTCAGATTTTTCAGCCAAATATTGTCCTAACAAACCATACATGAATGGAAAGCTTATTTATTCGGCTTTTAGATGATGTATAAATCTCAATTGCAAAAACTGATCCTTATGACTGGTTTTGTGGTCCAAGTTCACAGTTTTTAACCAATTCAAAGAAATCTATTAAATTCACCATTTCCTCACAATTCTGCGTTTATTTTATTTTTGAGTTTATATCTCACAATTTTGAGTTTATATCTCGCCATTGCTTAAATATTGTAATTCTGGGTTTAAATCTTGCAAATCTGATTTTGAAGTCTGTTTCTCTCAATTCTGCATTTACACATCACATTGTGTTAATATCTTGCATTTCTGAGTTTAAATCTCAAAATTATATTTTTTATATTGTGCAATTCTGCATTCATATCTTGCAATCAGAATTGTGTGATATAAACTCAGAATTGCAAGAAAAAAGTGGCAATGACCTATTATTAATTGTCCCGTGACAGAAATCAGCTTGCATAGTAAGGTCTCGTCTCGATTGTAGTGTGATTATCAGTGCTCTACGTAGGCAGTATGTGTAGTGTAGTGTCTAGTCAGGCGGTTCAGCAGGTTTAGGTCTGGTCTGATCCTCACAGACGCCGTCTGTCCCGTTACGGCCCTCGTCTCTATTGAGCAGCAGGATCCAGATGGATTGAGCCGCAGGAGAACTGCTCAACCTGGACTGCTTTACTGTCAGTGTTTCATTCACTGGACACACACTTACATTTACACAAATACTGTTACTAAACGAGCAACTGGTGATGCTGATGAGAGCAGATCTTCTGTGTTTCTCTGCGTTATTCTGCGTCTCTGTCTCTGTGACTCCAGCGTGCTGTTATCACGGGTTCAGGAGGTTTTTTTCTCCTGCTGCTGTCAGACGGGTCGATGCTTCATCCTGTTCATCTGCCGCATACAGTCTCACCTCAGACCATTAGTCCTGACACGAGCGGCGAAACGGCCTTTTCTCTCATTAATGTTCTCGGCAGCATTAGCGTCAGATGTCTGTAATGTCTTGTTCTGTCGGTTTGCACTGCACTGGACCTACAGCCGATCATCTAGAATGATTTACAGGGACAAATACAACAGAAAGACGTGCTTCTTTATTTCATTTTGCATCCATGTGACTCATTTTGTTCAGTGTTGGGGATGCTGCGTCACTCCCTTTAAAAAGTAACTAATTACGTTACTTAGTTACTTTTTATGGAAAGTAATGCGTTATGTTAGTTTTACGTTACTCTTTCAATCTGGGCAGGGCTTGCTTGTTTGTTTTTAATATAAAAAGTTCTATTTTTAGCAAATGTGAAAACGCCATTTTACCAAAAAGTAAAATGAGTAAGCCTCAGGCTGAGAGAAAAATAAATTCACGTCTGTACAGTAGAACGCAGGAGAAGAAAGTTTAGTGCTCTCAGCAATAAAAAAAAACAAAACAAAAAAAACAATGAAGGTCAGCAGCAAAGACATTGGTTAATAAAATGGCATTAAATACATAAAGGATATTTGTGTTATTTAACATATCTAATTACTGCAGGTTTGTGTCATATCCTGAGTTTGCATTTCACTGTTTTAATTCATTTTGAGGAATACTGAATCTGTTTTTTGCAAGTGAGATGAATTAATGCATGTTCACATTTAGTCTAGAATACAGTAACATCATGTTTACACAGCGCACACAACGCCTCTGTGCTCCCGATTTTTCTCAACATGGCAACATGAACATGAGCGCTGTCAGTCAATACATGGGAAACAAAGTAACTACTGTTACTTATTTGAAAAATAACTCAGATATTTTCTTGTAAATTAAGAAGTGTTGCGTTACTTTCTTTGCTAGTTAGTTGAAAAAAGTAATCTGGTTACGTAACTTGTGTTACATTACTTGTAATGTGTTACCCCCCAACACTGATAATAACACAACAACAATAATAATCATCATCATTAGTGTTGTGGAAAGTTACTTTTAAAAGTAATGCATTACAATGTTGCGTTACTCCCTAAAAATGTAATTAATTACGTTACTTAGTTACTTTTTATGAAAATAAATGCATTATGTTACTTTTGTGTTACTTTTTAAATCTAGGCGGGGCTTGCTTGTTTGTTTTGAACAAAAAAAGTAATCTGATTAAGTAACTTGCATTACTTGTAATGTGTTACCCCCAACACTGATTATGTTCAGATTCACACCCACAGAATCAGTTCTTTGAAAGAATCAGTCTAATGAATCACGGTTCAGTTTGTATGTGTCTGATATATTTTCCTGTGTGTCTCCTGTGGTGCGATCTGGTCCGGGACGGCGTGTCCTCAGTGGCGTCTGGTGTTTGAGCGTCGGCTGTGATGTGTGTGTGAGTCTGTGGATGGCAGATAAAGCGTGTGCTGTCAGGAAGCTCTCGCTCCATAATGCTTCACCCACTGACTCTGTTAATTGATCACAGTGTGAAGCTCATTTCCTGTTTCCTTCAGCGATTCCCCGCAAACACGAGCACGACAACATTCATCTGACACACTGCAGCTGTATTACAGCGAGGACGGAGCAGTCTGACGAATATTCACGATAGGGTCGTAGTGAATTAAGCAACAGCATGAATATTGTAATGGTAATGTGTTTTTATTCATGCGTGAAGTTTGTTACAGTAGTTTTGTGAGTCTTCCTCATCTCGTGAGAATGAAAGTTCAGACTGATAGTTTTAACAGAGTCTCTCTTTTAAACTTCGGTAGAACGTTTGAGCGATGATGTGAATGAATTGTTGAATCGAAGTTGAAATGATTCACAGAAATGAATCCCAACTCAATTTTTTTCTGCTTAAGTCTTTTTAATGAGTTTGAAATGTCTGTTCCGCTCAGCAAAGCTGCATTTATTTGATCTAAAATATAGTAAAAAATGTTACATATTTTTATAATTTAAAAAAGCAGTTTTCTGCTGAATTGCTGTTAAAATGTCATTTATTTCTATGATCAAAGCTGAATTTTTAGCATCATTACTCCAGTCTTCAGTGTCACATGATCTTTCAGAAATCAAAGATAGAAAGTTCAATGTTCAAAGGAACACCATAGAAATCTTTTGAAACATTATAAATGTCTTTACTGTCACTTTTGATTAATTTAATGCATAGAAGTATTAATTTCTTACGAAAAATAAAAGCTTACCCATCTGACGAATATTCATGAGGTCATAGTGAATTAAGCAACAGCAGGAATAATGTGATGGTAATGTGTTTTTATTCATCTGTGCTCCCGATTTCTCTCAACATGGCAACATGAGCGCTGTCAGTCAATACATGGGAAACAAAGTAACTGCTGTTACTTATTTGAAAAAATAACTCAATAAATAAATTAAGAAGTAATGCATTACTTTCTTTACTAGTTACTTGAAAAAAATAATCTGGTTACGTAACTTGCATTACATTACTTGTAATGCATTACCCCCCAACACTTATAACAACAATAATAATAATAATACTAATAATTAGTGTTGGGGATGTTACTTTTAAAAGTAATGCATTACAATGTTGCATTACTCAATAAAAATGTAACTAATTATGTTATTTAGTTACTTTTTACAAAAAGTAATGCGGTATGTTACTTTTGCGTTACTTTTTGCGGGGCTTGCTTGTTTGTTTTTAAACTAGTTTCATGATTTTTCTGCGTCTTGTGAGAATGAAAGTTCAGACTGAGTCTCTTTTAAACTTCATAGAATGTTTGAGCAATGATGTAAATGAATCATTGAATCGAGTTTGAAATGATTCACAGAAATGAATCCAAATCTGTTTTTTTCTGCTGAAGTCTCTTTGGGGCATTTTTAATGTTTTTGGAAAATGTCTTCTGTTCAGCAAGGCTGCATTATTTGATCAAAAATATAGTAAAAAATGTTAAATATTTTTAGAATTTAAAAAAAGCTGTTTTCGATGTGAATATCTGTTAAAATGTAATTTATTTCTATGATCAAAGCTGAATTTTTAGCATCATTACTCCAGTCTTCAGTGTCACATGATCCTTCAGAAATTGAAGATAGAAAGTTCAATGTTCAAGGAACACCATAGAAATCTTTTAAAATATTATAAATGTATTTACTGTCACTTTTGATCAATTTAACACATCCTTGATGCATATAAGTATTAATTTCTTTTAAAGATAAAAGCTTACCCATCTGATGAATATTCATGAGGTCGTAGTGAATTAAGCAACAGCAGGAAGATTGTGATGGTAATGTGTTTTTACTCTTCCGTGAAGTTTGTTAAACTAATTTCACGATTCTTCCTTGTCTTTTGAGAATGAAAGTTCAGACTGATAGTTTTAATCGATGTGAAATAGTAATAATACAAATAATGAAATAATGCTGTAAATGAATCAGAGTTTGAAATGATTCACAGAAATAAATCCAACTCTTTTTTTCTGCTGCTGAAGTCTCTTTGGTGCATTTTTCAATGCTTTTGAAAAGTCTCTTTTGCTTAGCAAAGCTGCATTTATTTGATCAAAAATATAGTAAAAAATGTAAAATAGTTTTACAATTTAAAAAAGCTGTTTTCTATGTGAATATCTGGTAAAATGTAATTTATTTCTGTGATGCGCAGCTGAATTTTCAGCATCATTACTCCAGTCTTCAGTGTCACATGATCCTTCAGAAATCATTCACATATGCTGATTTGCTGCTCAACAAACATTTATGATTATTAGCAATGTTAAAAAATCGTAGAAACCATCATACATTTTATTTTTCATGATTCACAGATGAATAAAAGTTCAAAAGAACAGCACAGAAATCTTTTGAAACATTATAAATGTCTTTACTGACACTTTCTATTGATTTAATGCATCCTTGATGGATACAAGTATTAATTTCTTTCAAAAATAAAAGCTTTCCCTGAACTTTTGAAGGCTGGTGTATGCATTGAATATTGATTTTTCTTCAGCTCTATCGTCTGGCCCTAATTATATCTCATTTTTGTGATGTGTGATGGTTTTCTGTAGGGTTTCTATCATCATTCCTCTGAATATTTTCTCTGTTTGCCGACGAGCCGGCCGGTCATCTGCTCCAGAGAGTCTTTGTTCACAGACACATCATAGAGCAGCGCTCTTAATAATTCATACATCGAGCGCTTATGAACCCAGAGCCTGATGTTGATCTGAGAGTGTGCAGGTCAGCGCTGGACGTGTTTGAGAGAGTGTATAGAGCATTCTAGAGACACAAACACGTCACTGATTCACACCATGAGCTTCTGTGTGATTCACTGATGATTCAGCTCATGGGAATCACGAGGATCTGGAAGACTCGTTCACAAGCTTTGCTTCTGTCTGAAGTCTAAGACAAACAGAATGAGTGATCATACACTCCTCTGATGTTTCCACACACACAGTGTGAGAGCCTCTCATAAATGTTGTGGTTTTTATATAAATGTGATGATATTTCTGTAGATTTAAGTCCATATTTCACTATTTTAATGAGCACATTTACAAATGTTTGACTGTTTGACTCTCTGGAGTATCCTTATTATTTTAGTGTTAGTGCTGACGCTGACCTTTTCATTTATATGAACGTGCTTTCTGGTTTCAGATGCTTCCTGTTGTTTTAGCTGCACAAAAACAGTCTGTTATGCCTGATTTTGCAAACACTGTGTTATCATATGTGACCCTGGACCAAAACTAGTCATAAGGGTCCATTATTTTAAAATTGAGATTTATACATCATCTGAAAAGCTGAATAAACAGGACAATATTTGGCTGAGATACAGCGATTTGAAAATCTGGAATCTGAGGGTGCAAAAAAAAGAAAAAAAAAAGTATAAAAATAACATATATTTTACAATTATATATAATAACAATTTATTTATAAAAATAACATAAATGTTATTAAATGTAATTTATGATATTTTAAAAACTTAAATATAAAAACGACTTGAAACTTTTTAAAATATATAAATATAGTAAAATTAATTAAATATTTAATTTAACGTATTTAGTATTTTATTTAGACTTTAGACTTATTTTACACTTTTATTTATTTTAAATAAAATAAATATAACAAATAAATCAAAACGTTTTATTTAAAATGTAAATATAATAAAAGTAATAAAATATTTCATATTTTAATATAAAATTACTATAATTTATACTCTTTGTCTTTGTATCGTTCTTATTTCTATCTTTATTTATTTTATTTTGAATTTAATAATTATATTTTAAAATAAAATAATAGTTATTATTATTATTATTATTATTATTATTATTATTATTATTATTTATTTCTTTTAAATTCAAAGTTAAAATATTTATTTTACTTTTGAATTTAATTAACTATAAAATAAAAAGCATTTAATTTAAAACATTTTATTGTATTTAAAATATTTTAAAATAAAAAGATTGTTGTTATCATTATTATTTTTATTATTTATTGTAAATTCAAAGGTAAATTATTCATTTTATTTTGAATTTAAATAAATATAAAATAAAACAAATAATTTAAAAAATGTATTGTATTTAACGTATTTTAAAATGAAAAAGATAAAACTATTATTATTATTATTATTTATTTTAAATTCAAAGTTAAATGATTTATTTATTCATTTTATTTTTATTTAAATTAAATAGAAAATAAAAAAAACATTCAATTTAAAACATTTTATTGTATTGTTGTTGTTGTTATTATTATTATTTATTGTAAATTCAAAGGTAAATTATTTGTTTTATTTTTTTTAATTAAATAGAAAATACAAAAAATAATTTAAAACATTTTATTGTATTTAAAATTTGTTAAAATAAAAAGATAAAGTTTTTATTATTATTATTGATTTATTTATTTATTTTAAATTTAAAGTTAAATGATTTGTTATATGAAGTAATCAGGACAGAATCATTTTCAAAAGGAATTGCAAATTGTGAAAAAGCAGAAAATTGCTATTTAAATATGACAGACTGAAAACTCAAAGACATGGGAAATGTGTTCGCAAATGAACTTTGCTCTTTTATTTGACATTTGGCAGTCACAGCGCGTTCGCAAAAGTGAAAACACAAATGATAACGTAAGATTTGCAAGTGCGTTTGGATTATGTCACTGTTTGAGAATACAATTTGCAATTCCTTTTGAAAACTGTCCTGGAAAATTCTTCCGTTTTTGTATAATCCAGTGCATGAATAAATCAGTGACTGCGACACACACGAGTCGTGCTTTAACGCAGCCGTAAGACGTTTCCACCAGCACGAGTTTTCCTGCATCTCTGTTGTTGTCTTTGTTTGTCTTGACTGTTGTTCTCCAACTCCATCAACACTTCACGGGTGTCCAGCACAGCTCTGTGTCCGTGTAATGAAGCGTGGTGTGTGTGTGTGTGTGTGTGTGTGTGTGTGTGTGCGCGGTATGTCATATCGTTTCTCACGTGATCTCGTCCTGCACCTGCGTGTGTGTCTGAACAGTGCAGTGATGGAAACTGTGAAATCACACCGTTAAGATCACATGACACAAATGAAAACACTCTTATATTTAAGCATCATTGTCTCCTTCTGGACCTTCATCAGTCAAATTCATCAAGTGCTGCTTCATGTTTGACTGTAATCATTCACTTTCCTACAGATGACGTCGATTTCTCCAGTTTCGTGTATGTATGAGTGTCATGTCTCCTTGTCCTTACTCTGTCTCTGACCCTGTGTTTCTCTCCTGTCCTCACTGAGGTCCTGTGGTGAATGTTATAAAAGAAACTTCTGTAGCTGAATGTGATTTGAGGGCATCTGTGAATCATCAGGTGTGAGTGAATCGTTCTGCTGGAGGTGTTGACACACACACACACACACACACACACACACACACACACACACACACACACACACACTGCTTTTGACAGTCGTCATCTTTAGATGCTGTCTGTTAAGGGCACTCGTTGAGCTGTGTGCATGAATCATCATGTGTTTTCCTGTCGCTTCAGGAATCACATGGTAAATCATACATCAAAACTACCAATTTAACGTGCAAACATCTCAACAAAATCAAACATGGATGTGTATTAATACTGTGATCCAATGTGAAAAATTAAAAACATTTTTAAAGGAGAACTTCACCCTGAAATGATCATCCTGTCATCATTTGTTCTTCCTCATGTCTTTCAAACCTGTATGACTGAAAAAAAATACGTTTATGATAATCAGTGATTTTTATTTATTTATTTATTTATTTATTATTTATTTATTCTTAATTAATTAATTTTTTTGTATGCAATGAAAGTCAGGAAGAATAGAAAGAAAATGAAATACATATTACAAATACATCAAACATTCATTTTATAAAATAAATATTTTACATAAAAATATATATTTTTATTTTAAATATATTTTATTTTATTTAAAATAAAAACTATTTTAAAAATATTGAATTGCTTTTTAACACAATAAAATATTTATGATATTCATTTAAAATAAGCGAATATAGTCTCGTTTAAATATAAACTAAACTAAAATATTAACAATATTAACATATTTTTATTTATTTATTTTAACTTGGCGTGCTGCCCATAGGGCTATTGCCACTGCCCACCGGCATAATAAAATACTTGAATATATTTTATTTTATTTAAAATATATTTTTAAAAATATCTTAAATATTTAAAAAAAAAAAAACAAATCCTGTAAGTTTTTATTAGGTGTTTTTTTTTATTTTTAAGTTAAATTTAAAGTTTAATTAAAGTTTTTTATTTGTATATTTATTGAAAGAATTAAAGTTTTCAATGTCTAGTTTTAAATTTATTTATTTATTCTTAATTAATTCATAATTAATTAATTAATTTTGTGTGTATGCAATGAAAGTCAGGAAGAATATATTTTATTTTGTTTAAAATAAAAGCTAAAAACTATAAATTGCTTTTTAACACAATAAAATATTTATGATATTCATTTAAAATAAGCAAATATAGTCTAGTTTAAATGTAAAAAAGAAATAAAATGAATAAAAATATTAACAATAATACTATATTTTATTTATTTATTTTATTACAGCGTTATATATTGGTGCGCTACCCACAGGGCTATTGCCACTGCCTGACGACATAATAAAATGCTTAAATATATTTTTTTTATTTAAAATATATTTTTTTAAAAAAACCTTAAATATTTAAAAAAGCCCCACAATTTTTTTTTTTAAATCACACGAGGTGTTTTTTTATTTCTAAGTTTAATTTAAGGTTTTTATTGTCTTTAAGGTCTTTAATGTCTACTTTATGTTCAGCTGAATGTCTCAGTTTAACTCTATTATTACTATTTATTAATTTAAATTCTTCTTTTAAAAATCCTTCTGCCAAGATACGTTTACTAAAGAAGGAAAAATGTTAAAAACAATAATACTTCTTTACGCTTTTTCCCACCTTGTTTTTATTTTTGGCTAAAAATCACTGTGGCTATATTTTTTAATCCGTAAATTATGTTAAGTTAAGTTTTTGTCCAAGTAATATCTTTGTGCAATTATCATAAATTGAAGATGTTTTGAAGCAGTCCTGTATGAGGTACTACTATCTTATCATTTTACATTTATCTTAATTTAAGCATGTTTGGATACGAACAAAAGCATAAATACTGATTTCTCCACTTTCAGAAGGACGTTTCACTCACAACACTGGAGATAACGTTGAAGAATAGTGGCTTATATCAGTGTGGCTGCATAGTTTTGATTTGAATCGGTGAATTATGTTTTTCATCCGCGATATCTCTGTGCGTTTGTTCTGAGCTGAAGAAGTTTTGAAGCGGCCGCAGACAGCCGCGTCCCGTCTGAGTCTCTCCAGTCTGCTGGCGTCGCTCCGAGGATTTCCAAACACTAACACAACATCCGTCTTGGACGGCGATCCAAAACAAACTTGCGCAAGAGTGCGGCTGCTCCTCAGCCCATAATCCAAAACCAGTTTGGGTTGCGGTGGGAAGCCGAGCGAAACTGCCAAGAAACGCAGCCAGAGCCCCAGTGTCACCAGATCAGCCGCATTGGCTTGTGTTTATGTGTAATGAGACGACAGCGCGACAATTACAACCACGTCTTCTTTCATAATTAACCCTCCTGTTGGCTTTGAGTCAATTTCACCCACTCTTGATTTACAAACTGCCTGAAATACTGCTAAAACCGTTTCTCTCTTCTTGAAATGCGGTTGATATTTCTCATTTTGGGTCATGAATGGTCACATTGAGTCCCCCATTGACCCTCATTGGTTTGCATGCAATTTGCCAAAAACCAACACTTTGAAAAACACTAAAGAGTTGAAAAGTTTAACTGTTGTTTATCAAAGACTAAATCAAAGACTAAAATATGAAATAAAATGAGATAAAATATGAAATACATGAGAACTTATGAAATTTAGAACTGAAAATTACTTGAAATTGACAAAAAAGTAGTTTTTTGTTATTTTCAGTGTTGTTTTAGTGTCTCAGAGATGCTCTCATAGCATGTGTTAATATTATGAATTAGGTTTGATTTTTATATTTTCTGCTTTAGTGCTGTCAATCGATTAATCGCGATTAATCACATCTAAAATAAATGTTTTGTTTACATAATATATGTGTGTGTACTGTGTATGTTTATTATGTGTATATAAAATACACACACATGCATGTATATATTTAAGAAAAATATGTTATGTTTAAATATTAAAAATATTTATATATAATATCAATTATACAAACATAAATGTATACATAGAAATACACAGAAATATTTTCTAAATATATACTGCATAAATATACACAGTATACACACAAATATATGTAATATAGTCAAAACAATAATATTATGTAAACAAAAACGTTTATTTTGGATGCGATTATTTGCAATTAATTGTTTGACAGCACAAGTTCATTTTAATTTTTATTATTTATTTTTATTTTTTAAATGTAAAGTTTTTTTTTATTATTATGCATTTCAGTTTTGTATATTTTAGTACATCAGGTTAAACTAAATGGAAATGGGGAATGTTGCCTTGAAAACTAGCTGAAATAAAGTAAGTTTTTAAATATTTTATTTTATTTTATTTTATTTTTTACCATTTTAGTAATTAACTATAATAACCCTGCTACATGACAAAAATAAATAAATTGTTCTGAACGGCACTACAAACTGTAATTTGTATCTATCTATCTATATAAAAATACATAAATAAATAATCAAACAAACACATTTTTCTTACATATTTTATATTTTTAGTCTTTGACAAGCTGTATTAGACATTTTCTGTTTTTACATCAATTTTTATTTTATTTTTGACCTTTTTAAATATATTTTTAAAATTGTACAGAAACCAGTGTGGGTCAATCTGACCCGTGGCACGGCAGCTTTTTGAAGCCAGCAGAGTGTTTAGAGGTGTGTGTCAGACGTGAGTGTTTGTTTTGCTTGTGTTTGCGCACTGAAGTGTTTGTGTGCTTGTTTTCGCATGTTTCTCGCTCACCCGAACCCAGATTCGGTGACTCCTGCGTATGAATAATGGAGCAGCCAGCTGGTGCTTCTCTCAGGAGAACCGTCGACTGCGGTGTACGTGTGAGACGCAGCGGATCTGTCAAGCGCGTGAGAGCAGCGCACGGGTCAATACGCACTCACTTCTGAATCACCGTGTTTGCTGATTAAACCAGAAGAGCTCATGTGTTAGCAATTTCACCACACATTCTTCTGCACAGTATTCATGCCTAAATTTACAGTTTATGTCTTTGAATTGCATATAAAATGCATTTGGTTCACAGAGTTTTAACACAAACCAATAAACTTGTGATGTGATGCATATTTGTCAGACGTACATGATGAAACAGGTGCAGGGAAATTTTATATGCAATTCAAATCCATAAATCCTGCAGTATGTTTGACTGGGTTTTCATGGTCAGACGGGTTAGAATGAGGACGACATTTGTGAGAAGGTCAGGTTTTATAGCCACTGAGACGCTGGTGAGGTTTGGTTTGTTAATTGCCGTCTGCTTTATTAAACCAAACCGCCTGTAAACGGAAAGTAACATGAATGTTTATTTGCACACCATCAGATTTAATGACATAAAGCAGTGAGCCTCAGCGCTGGACCTGAAAGACACTGAAGTCAGTCTGAACGAAGACATTTCACACTAAAGTAAGAATCTTTGTGTAGAAACAGTTTTGACTCAAACACTGCTAGTAAAATCACAATCAAATACAATGAAATGGCAAATAATACATTTAAATAAAACATGAGATTTTGAAGTAAATTCAAAAAAAATTTGAAACAGTATTTTTTGTTAAAGACTCAAATAATCTTTATTTCATGTACAGTCATTTCTTACAGTTTACTCCTGAAAATGAGAGGTGGAGCTTTATTTTTGATCAGGAATTAAACATTTTTAGTAAGAATACATATAGGTAAATATTACTTTTATTACTTATTACAGTATACAGGTATGTGTGCACAAAGGTATTAAAACATTCTCCTTTTTAAGTAAAGATTTTGTGAGTATATCTGTAAATATTATTTTTTATTTATGTTACTGTACATGTGTACACAAAATTATTTTTAAAAATTAAGTTTTCCTGTGTTTTTTTATGGGAAAATATGCCTTGATTTGTTACTTTTAAGTAGATTTCTACAGACTTTTTGCTGAAAGGTAATTTGAACCCATTTCACATTGAATAAACAGTGAAAAGATGTAAAACACTGTAAAGTTGTTATTCTGGCTGTATGATTGAGCTCTGTATCCCAGCAGAACTATTTCGGCACATCTTCTGGCTCCGTCTGACAGTCATAAGTCACTTTAGTGTGTCTTGAGATCTAACGCTCTCTCTTGCTCCTCAAGGAACGCATTTCTGTCTAATCACTGCCAGAATAACTCTCAGTTTGGACTGATGCAGGTTTAATAGTTTGAGCAGAAGTTTGTCCTCTGATGGCTTCTCAGCGCTCGTATCTACATCACTGGTTCTCAGCTGGTTTTACTTCAGGACTCAAGTAGTGACCAACACCTGAATGACTGATCATGACTGGATTTTGATGCTCTTGATAGTGTTCAGCATAATCCTTGTTCATTTTCACTGGTGAATCTGCAATTAATGTCATATCAGCTTTTATCATGTGCAGTTTTGTTGATGGGTTTTGAGGATGAGGGCATCACACTGTCTGTTTAATTTGACTAGATTCTACCAATTGACAGATGAATTTGTGATGTACTGTTGTTTTTTCATGCACTGGTCATTTTGGTGTCTATAACATCTTCTTTTAGACTAGTGAAAGGAAAACATCCATTTAAGAGTTTATTTTAGTGGACCTTATCTATTTGTGTCTGTAGATCTCAATTTCAATACATATCTTTAAAGGCTGTCTAAAAATAAGTTGTTCTCCACTTTAGCAGCACTTACAAACACCAAAACTTACAGTTTTATTCCCAGCTATATGTTGGTTTTATCATTCACATTCATTTTATTTTTACACTTTATCTGTTTGCGTCTGCAGTTTTCAGTTCAAATCCATATCTTTAAAGAATTTGTTTTTCCACTTCAGTAGCACTTAGATACACCAAATTTTAAAATGTTTTTCCTATCTATATGTTGACAGGTTTTATAGAAGGATTTGTTCATATATAATTTACATTGATTTTAATTTGCACTTTATCTGATGGCGTCTGTAGTTTTCAGGTCCAATCCATATCTTTAAAGAGTTTGTTTCTAAACTTTAGCAGCACTTACAAACACCAAAATTTAGAGTTTTATTCCCCTCTATATGCTGACAATTTTTATAGAAGGGTTTGTTCATATTTCATTCACATTGATTTTATTTTTGCATTTCATCTGTTTCCATCTGTAGTTTTCAGTTCCAATCCATATCTTTAAAGAGTTTGTTTCTAAACTTTAGCAGCACTTAAAAACACCCAAATTTAGAGTTTTATTCCCATCTATATGCTGATGGTTTTTAAAAACACCCAAATTTAGTTTTTATTCCCATCTATATGCTGATGGTTTTTATAGAAGGGTTTGTTCATATATCATTCACATCATTCACATTCATATATCATTCATATCGTTATCCGTTTGCGTCTGTAGTTTTCGGTTCCAATCCATATCTTTAAAGAGTTTGTTTCTCCACTTTAGCAGCACTTACAAACACCCAAATTTAGAGTTTTATTCCCATCTATATGCTGATGGTTTTTATAGAAGGGTTTGTTCATATATCATTCACATCATTCACATTCATATACCATTCATGTCGTTATCCGTTTGCATCTGTAGTTTTCGGTTACAATCCATATCTTTAAAGATATTGTTTCTCCACTTCAGCAGCACTTACAAACAACAAAACTTAGATTTTTTATTCCTATCTATATTCTGAAGGTTTTTACTGAGGAGTTTGTTCATATTTCATTCACAATATTTTATAGAACATTTTATTCCTAAAATATGTAAATGTAATATTTTACTGAAAATGTATATTTTAACATGACAAGTATATTTTACTGGCTGTATTTGCTGTTTTATGGAGTGATAAAATGAGAAATCCAAAATCCCCTCTGGAAAAACTGTTAAGTCTTTAAAAGAATGTTAAACCTGGTTTTATCAAGTGTTCAGATTTTTGTTCTGGAAATGTATACAGAATATTGCACAATTTATTAGATAATGCCTCATTTGCATATTTAAATGTAACCTTGTAGAAAACTATTAAAAAATTTTAATACAAAATAATTTTCATAATATACTGTGATTAATTAAAACTGTGGAACATACATTATATTATATACTCCATGTTATTATTTGCATTTAGCACAGTATTCTTGGTTCATGACACCGCAGTTGAGAGCCACTGATTTAGAAGCATCAGCGTTAATGTCTGAGCAGATTTATAGAGAGTTTCTCACTGTAATTGTGAACATTATCATCACAGAACATCTACTCATCGTGTGACCTTTAGAATTACAACATGTTGGCTTGAACAAGAAGAATGGGCTCCACTTTTGCTCTCATTGTGTGGGGCGGCTGGTCAATCCTCTCTGTTATGTTGGAAGTGACATGTTATCGATTCACCTGATCTGAAGGATGTTTCAGCACCGCAGAACTGCAGGAAGAAAAACAAAAGCAGATCCTTCAGTGTAGTAACAGCAGTCAGTGTAGAATGAGGGGTTAAATGTTGTGTAATGTTGACGTTTTGAAGAGCATAATCATGCAATTGAAAAAAAGAATATATATAAACTATATTTATAAATGCATGAAATATATACATAATGTAATATAATTAAATATTAAAAAAGAACAATGTTTAACAAAGAAAAAAATAAAATATACATATGCAAATATAAAATATAAAAATTATATATAATTATATATATAAACATATAATGTTTAAAAATAAGCTATCTCTTTTTTTAATTTCAGAATTTCTTATAATAATAAACAATTATAATAAACAACAATTATAATACATAAACATTTATTTATTTATTACTTTAAAAATAATTTTAAGAAAAATAAATGTACAGATACATATATTGCATAAGTTAAATAATAAATAAGTAAATGAGCAGCATAAATATTCTGTGAACATTCTTTTGGGTTTGAGGAAAGAAAATCAAACCAGTTTGGAACAACACAAGGGTGAGTAAGTCAACTAAATATTAAATATGTAATTAATTGAACTAATCCCCTCCAGTTCTCCTGTTGGTTCAGTATCAGCCTTCATTTTCTCTTCAGACACTGCTATCAGGAAGACGAGTGACTTGCTCAGTGCTAATCCGCCGTGAACCAGTGCTGGCTTTAACACACAAAAGAAACGCGTGTCGTATGTTCTCACGATTCTCTGAGGAACCCGTCAGGGAAACAGTCTATCAGAGCCAGTGACTCTCAATTAAATGAGCCAACAGGTTGTAATGAAGTGTTGAATTAACAGGCTCCAGGCTAAATATACTGACGTCCGGTTAATTAAACATGAAGCTGCGGCTGGAGAACCACAGCAGACGCTCATTAATGAACAGGTGCCGTATGATCCGTCTGACGGGACATTCACCGAGCTTGTGTTTCTTTAACTGAGTTACTGAAAATCAAACACTCGCATCTGAAACGAGGCGATATGAGCTTCAGTAGATGTTTAATTGCTGAATTCCTGGTGAAGAACTAAATGACCCATAATCCAATCAGAAGAGGCGCTGTTGCCATGGGAACAGGAATCATGATTTAAAAAACTTTTTTTTTTTTGTTTAATTTTCTGTATTCATAGAATACCTGAATGAGCTTAAGATTGATCAAATGATAAGTGGACATATTTATTTCTTTATTTATAATTTAGAAATTAATGTATTAAAATACAGTTAAAAATGTGAAATATTATATCAACTTAAAACAGGTGTTTTCTATGTGAATATCTGTTAAAACGTAATTTATTTCAGTGATCAAAACTGAATTTTCAGCATCATTACTCCAGTCTTCAGTGTCACATGATCCTTCAGAAATCATTTGTGATATGCTGATTTGCTACTCAACAGACAATTCTGTTTACTATAACTTTTGTGCTACACAATATTTGTGTGTAAACGGTCATAGATTTTATTTTTCAGGATTCACAGATGAATTGAAAGTTCAAAAGAACAGTGTTTATTTGAAATAGAAATCTTTTACTGTCACTTTTTATCAATTTAATGCATCCTTGCTAAATAAAAATATTATTTTTTACTGCATATATATATATATATATATTTTTTTTTTTAAATTAATTTATTTATTTGTGTGTGTGTGTGTGTGTATATATATATATATATATATATATATATATATAATTATTATTTTTTTTTTTTACAATATTTTCACATTGCAAACAGTTATTTAAAACTTTAAACAGTATGTTTACATTTAACAAATTAACAAATTAGAAAAGCATTCTTGGTGAGCAGAGACTTACAGAGCTGAACATGTGCATGAATCACTGTCGAATGACTCTAAGCGCTGTGATTAAAGGGTTTCCTCGTGCATGTGAGTCTGCTGTACTGATGTGGTTGTGTAGACTCAGAGCTGTAGGTTGTAGTTGTGTTTTTTCGCTCTGTGATGGAGCTTTATTTAGGTCAAGGTGATCCGTCTGCATCTTTCTGCATTAATCTAGAGCAGCTCGTCCGATCCACATGCAGGTGGGAGAAATTCTCATTCATCAGTATGAATATATCAAGCAGTATGAAGATCATTTTACAGCTGTAGATTTATAAGTGCAACTATCAGTAGCCTGGACTATTTTATGTCATTAAAGGGCTCATTATGAGAAATATAATTTATCTTGATCTTTTGACATATAAAATGTCTCTACATTACAACATTGTGCAAGTTTCATAGCTTAAACTATCCTACTCATTATATAGCGTTTACTTAATCAACAGCTTTATTTTATACATATAGTGGGATCTGTGACATCTCATAGCCAAATATATTTGCATATGACTGCATCCAGAACAAGACATCGACCAATAGTTTGACAGCATCACACTATAGGCCCCGCCCACTCTGGATTTCAGTCAGCTGTACACAAAAGACTCCAGATATTTGTGAATGAGCTCAGGATCTGTTGAGCAGCAAATCCTCCAGCATGGTCTGTCAGTCATCTCTCCTTCAATCTGACTCCTGCAGCTCCTGTAGGGTGCAGGGTTGCCAAGTCCAAATTTTTTCCACTAAATTGGGCTACTTTTAAACTGTTGCAGTTGATTTTCCCCTGGGACTTAAATGTTTGACTACTCCATTATTTACATTTGACTGAAATGTTTGTATTGAAATGTTTTGCATTATACCTATGATAAAACTGCACTAGATGTGTTTTGTGAGGGAGGGTGACCCGTAGGAAGTTTTTTATTTGTGTTTATGATCAATGTGCATAACAGTGTCAAATATGTATTTTAGGTATAGAAATGGCATATTTTGTGTTTTGATATTTGGGATATGGTCATTGTGCTACTTTGCACTGTTTTTGACTGGTATGGCGAGTTTTGTCATGCAGACCTGGCAACACTGGCTGTATGAAGCAGAGCAGACACTTTCAGTTTAGAATTGTGTGGTACATTTTCCAGATAAACTGGAAACACGTGGTGCTGAAACTCTATTGTAATTGTTAGAATGGTCACGGATCAGCGATCTCCTTGTAAAATTGATTGTGCGGACCAAACTGTAAGTCGTAGAGACTTGAAACTTGGAGGGATGGTAGCACTCACACCGCCTACAACATGACCAAAGCTCGCCCCAATCGGCCTGCTGGGGGCGCTACAGCGAACAAAAGTACACAATCGCTCATAACTTCTAAACCACCAGTCGCAGACTCGTGTCATATGTCGTTGGAAAACATTGGCTAATGGCGAACAAAACGCACACCTCAGATTCGATCGTGAGCTTGCCAAAATATTTGGGTATTTCGCATTTTTAACCCTAACCCTAACCCCGATTGGAACCAAACCACACTGTAAAAAACAATTTGTTGAGTCAACTTAACATAATTTGTAACCTGGCTGCCCTTAAAATTTTAAGTTCAGTCAACTCCAAAAAAGTTTATTCAACTTGAAATGTTAAATTATACTAGTCAAGTCAAGTCAAGTCACCTTTATTTATATACCGCCTTTAACAATACAGAATTGTGACAAGGCGGCTGTACAGTATTAAATAGGAAACAGTACATCAACAATGCCAAAGGCAACAGTAAACACTCACTTTTAAGGTAAAGGTAGTTAATCAAAAACAATAAAATAAAATGCAATATTGTGTTAAGAGAAAGTGTCCCCAACTAAGCAAGCCAGAGGCGACAGCGGCAAGGAACCAAAACTCCATCGGTGACAAATGGAGAAAAAAACCTTGGGAGAAACCAGGCTCAGTCGGGGGGGCCAGTTCTCCTCTGGCCAAAGTTCCCGTGGTCTTGTGCCGACAGCCGTCTAGGTGATGTGGTCTTTAATGTGGATCCGTCTCTGGGGCTCATCTAGTTGATGTGGACTCCACTGACATTCAGGGCTGTAGAGGTCGTCTCTAGGTGCTGATCCACCGTCTGGGCTGGGTTCGGACTGGATCCGGGGGACTGCAGTGACCATCTGATCTGGATACGGACTGGATCTGGTGGTTAATGTGACCTCGGAATAAGAGAGAAACAGACTAATATTAGCGTAGATGCCATTCTTCTGACGATGCACCGAGTACATCGGGTGTTATGGGAAGTGTTCCCGGTTCCGGTTGACCTAATTAGTGCAGCCTAACAATCCTTTAATGGATTTGAATTATAAGAATATGTTGATTTGTTATGTGTAAGCAAGGTTAAAGAGATGGGTCTTTAATCTAGATTTAAACTGACAGAGTGTGTCTGCGTCCCGAACATTGTAGGGTAGATTGTTCCAGAGTTTGGGCGCTAGATAAGAAAAAGATCTGCCGCCCGCGGTTGATTTTGATATTCTCGGTATTATCAAATTGCCAGAGTTTTGAGAACGCAGCAGACGTGAGGGACTATAATGCGA
The DNA here is from genome assembly GCF_022985175.1 of Labeo rohita. NCBI lineage: Eukaryota > Metazoa > Chordata > Actinopteri > Cypriniformes > Cyprinidae > Labeo > Labeo rohita. The sequence goes on along the minus strand of NC_066877.1, from coordinate 37,377,601 downwards.
TAAGAGCTCGCTCAGGTACTGGGGAGCTAAACCATTCAGGGCTTTATAAGTAATTAGCAAGATTTTAAAATCTATACGATGTTTAATAGGGAGCCAGTGCAGTGTAGACAGAACCGGGCTAATATGATCATACTTTTTGGTTCTAGTAAGAACTCTAGCTGCTGCATTTTGGACCAGCTGGAGTTTGTTTATTAAGCGAGCAGAACAACCACCCAATAAAGCATTACAGTAATCTAACCGCGAGGTCATAAATGCATGAGTTAATGTTTCAGCATTTGACATTGATAGCATAGGTCGTAGTTTAGATATATTTTTGAGATGGACAACTTAGATATTTGATTTGAATCAACTTAAAATTTTAAGGCAGCTGGGTTACTTACCCATCTGTTAAGTTCAGCAAACACAAATATCTAAGTTGTTACTTAGTACAACTTAACATTTCAAGTTGACTAAACTTATTTTAGTTGAGTGAACTTAAAATTTTAAGGCAGCAGGGTAACAAATTATTTTAAGCTGACTCAACAAATTGTGTTTTATTTTTTACAGTGCAGAAAGTGAATATCAATAATTATCAAAAAATGCCTATAACTCCTGAACAGAATGAGATATCTCTGCCGAAGTCAGAACACTTATGTGGGAGCTCAATCTGAGGTCGCATGACAAAAATTGTGGAGCTTGGCCACTAAGAGGAAAAAAACATAAAAAATGGCTATAACTGTGCAGCCATTTGTCCTATCAACATGAAAATCGCTGTGCACGGTCTTAGTCCAAAGTGCCACAAGTGTCTATGAGGACATTTGTGTATCTCTAAAAACATGGCCGCCATTGGCTGATGAAGTTTGAGCACCTGCTAGACAAGGTTAATGGAGGCCGATTGGAACAAAACTTGGTGGGCCTGTTTGACTTATAGGCCCAAAGGTCTGTGAGAAATTTGAAAGAAATCAGCCACTGGGGGGGGCAGTATCGCATTTTTCAAAGGCGTAAGCGAATGTGCATTGCACGTTTTTTCGCACATACGCTCAATATTCATATCATATGACAGAACTCCTCATTTTTGACAACTTTGCCTCTAGAACCACTGCTGTCAGTCAAATCGTTTGTCGATCAAGTCCTAGGTTTTCTGCTCAATCTGGAAAAACCACCACAGTGCAGTTCTCTCAGACTCTCTAGGTCAATAATTATCAAAAAAATGTTGAAATTTACCCTTTGGGAAGCTCTAATGAGATTGATTAGAAAAGGAGCCTGTCCAAAATTCACCCCAAATCCTCTAAAGCCTAACGGTGTGTTTCCACTACAGCGTCAAATCTGCGCTCAGTGCCGCTGGCAACACTACAACGCCACTGCTTTGGGGCGTGTGAAATGAAGGGCAGAGCACGCCTCTGAAAACAATGTTTACATCCTTCTTTTAACGGCGGTTCGCAAACTAAACACTTTATTTGCTATCTAGGGCACCATGGCATATAATGCAAGCATGCAAAGTGCATTTACTTTTGCATGACTTTTTTAATCATATGTGATTTCTGCTCAATAATCCACCATCTGGCTTTTTTCACTCGTGATTTGCATGAAGTTGAGGAATGCCAAACCTTTTTGACGCTCTCAGCTGCTCTCAACGCTTTCTCCGTGCCGCTTTCAATCCCATAATGCACATAATGCATAGGAATGAATGGAAAACGCTCGCTCCGCTCCCTACATGCCAGTGGAAACGCACTGTAAAGGAAAACTCAAAACTTCACTAAACCTGCTGAGCCAATGCAACAGGTGATTCTAAACAAGCATGCAAAGTTTTAAGAAGATCAGACCACAGGTGGCGCTATAACAGTCATAAACATTACAAAGCATAATATTTCTATGGTAAATTACCAGTATGTGGGGGGAAAAAAAGGCTTGCTACATGCCTAACTGCCTTAAAGCGCTTGAACCTCGGTAATCTAGTTGCAGTTATATTTATTATTATTAGAATTAATTAGTGGCCAAACTCTTCATATAGAGATGATAAAGGAGCCGAGAGCGAGGTGTGAACGGATCCGGTCCTGTGCGTGTGTGTTTTTCCCGTCTGGTCAGTGTGATCTAACGCTCCCTGGGCTGCTGTTTGTTCTCGTCTCATTACAGTCGCGTCTCTGGTGGTTTGACGCTCTCATGCTGCAGCGGCGCGTCCGGTGCCCGCGGCGCGTCTGATAATTGCGCTCTGCTGCCGCGGCGCTGGGGCTCGTGTCTGTCATCGTCGATGATGTTTTAGTGCTGTTTTCTGCGGTGCAGCGGCAGTAAATATCGCGCTGGCGCTCCTCGGGCGCGAATCACACGCGTCCCCAGCGTCAGCGCGCGCGTCTGAGCTCACAGAAGAAGAATGCGCGTTTAATGAAGTGCAGCGCCGCGGCTGATGGAGGACGACGTGCCGCGCGCGTCCGCGGGGAGACATAAATCCACCGAACAGCGCCGAGATCTGCTCAGCATTAACGACACAAGCGTTTACTGATGAGCTGCGTTCAAACACAAACGAGCGCGATGACGCTCTGAACATCTGATCCTTTTCTCCGCTTTGTGTCCGTCGCTGTTTTCGCTGTGCGGTAATAAAGCTCGTGTTGTTGCGGTTCTCACAGCTGATTTGCACCATGTTATTTAATCTGTTTTTTCTATTTTTGATTATTTTCATATTTTATCATATTTTTTTATATTTAGATTTTTTTTTTTATATTTTATGTATTTTTATTTTAGATATTTTATTTTATTTTTAACATTGCACTTTTGTATTTTATGTTATTTATTTTATTTTCATTTATTTGCATTTTTTAAATTACAAATGTATTATATAATTTTATTTTATATTAGATTTAAATTTGATTTTATATTTGGATATTTGATTGTTTTATTGTTTTTATATGTTGGATTACATTTATTGTTTTCCATCTTTCACATTTATATTTTTATAACGTTTTAATATTTTTTTTTTTTTTTTTTATATATTTACATGTGTTTTTATTTTTTAGTTATTGTATATTATGTGTGTGTGTGTGTGTATGTGTACTTATTTTTGCTACATTGTGGGGACCAAATGTCCCCACAAGGATCGTAAAACCTGAAATTTTTGACATTGTGGGGACTGGTCTGCGGTCCCCACAATGTTAAAAAATTATTAGAAATAGTAAATGATGTTTTTCTGAAAGTGTAACAATACAGACATGTTTTCTGTGAGGGCTAGGTTTAGGGTTAGGGTTGGGTTAGGGGATAGACAATATCGTTTGGTCAGTATAAGATCTATAGAAGTCTATGGAAAGTCCCCACAGTTCACAAAAACAAACATGAGTGTGTGTGTGTGTGTGTGTGTGTGTGAGAGAGAGAGAGAGAGAGAAAGAGGTTGTGTGTTTTGTGGTCTTTCATATATTTGATGATGTCCAGGACAGATAAAGTGTGAATTCTGAGACGCTGAACGAAGGCTGTATTTCTTGAGTTCGTCTCGTCCGGGTGTCGTTCTGATAGCCAGCAGAGCGTTCCAGAGCGCTGATGTTTTCCAGCTGTAAACTGCAGTGTGTTTAACATGAGGACGAGATGTTGAGCGGATGCAGTTGCAGTATGCAGTATTGTTTAATTATTTATTTATTTTTTACATTTTTTTATTATTATTTTATATTATTTATTTAAATTATTTAATATATTTGATGTTGTGTTTTTATTTTGTATTTATTTTGTAATTTAAACATTTTTTAAAAAAAAAATTATATTAATTTTTTTTTTTTTACATTTATATCATTTTATTTTTTTAAAATGATCAGATATAAAATGTATAGATATTTTTTATTCATGATTTATTTTTTGATATTTATTATTTTTTTACATTTTAGATTTCTCATTATTGTAAATGTTTTACATTTTATATAATTTTATATCCTGCTTTTTCTAATAAATTTACATTTGATATTTTATTTATTTTTTAGACTACACTTTTTATGTTAATATAATTTCCGTATTTTATTTTTTATATTAGATTTTTATTTAACGCTCTGACTACGTCCTAACGCGCTTTCACATCATCTGTGCGTTAAACTCTTTAGAGCAAAGCATCAGTTACAGCATTATTTCTGTACGCCTTGTTCTCTTTAAAATAGGTTTATGTAGAATGTCATTTAGTTGTTTACTCATCTGAAAACACCTGTGTGTGTGTGTTTGCACAGTCTAATGCACCTGTGATGTGTTTCTCCTGTGGTTTGAGGAGGATAGCAGTGATTATGTGCTGTGATTGAGTCATTGTCAGTGTTTTATTATGCAGCGCTCGTGTTTTCATCACTGCTCGTGTGTGTGTGTGTGTGTGTGTGTGTGTGTGTGATGATGAGCGTCTGCTGCTCACGTGTTCTTCAGCTCCAGACCTTTGTGACGGATGTGGTGATGAAATACTCAAACACTCTAAATACAGTTAGAGTGCTGTAAATGTGCAGATGCTTTATTTCATGTTATTATTTATTCATTTACAACACTGTAACTGATGGACTGATCATAGCTTCACATTTGTTTTTGCAGGATTTTACCTTCAGAACGAGTTGCTTTGATGAGGATGAGATGCATACATATTTCTACAAAATGCATAATGCTTAGTAAAGGAACGAAACTTTGCAGATGCTTAAAATACACATCATTTATTTATTTATTCATTTAAATTTTTTCTATTATTTTTTAAGCGATATAACCATTTTTTAAAAATGTTAGACATTCTGTATTCTCTACTTTTTGCTAAATTATCTATTAAGTTATATTACTGTCAGAAAGCTTTATGAAAAGCATATTGGTCAAAGACGTAAAAGAGTTTTAAGCATACTTATATACATATAATACTGCTTTAAGTTGTTGTTTTTCCAAAAAAAAAAAAAAAAAAAAAAAAAAAAATTAAGAAGTTTTCTGTTTAATTTAATAGCATTTTTGTTTTTGTTTTTCTGAGCAAAAAAATAAATATCATAGATTTTTCCCTAATTTACAGAAGACACAAACTAAAATGTCATTCAGTGTAACAATCATGTCAGGCATATTTACAACAAAAATCAATTTATGACATATGAGAAGACGAATTACTTTCACCCCAAATACTAATTAGTTGTAATTCTACATTTTTAAATTTGCCACTAACGTTGGTTTTGCCCATTTGTCAGTAAGAATTTTTTACTCATTTAAAACACAATAAAATGTAATATGCTCCGTATTCTTCTATATATTTTAATATGAACAAGTCAGAATAAACATGTTGTTTGAATTTTTACATAAATATTGTGTTACACTGAATGACAATGTAACATTTTGACATTTTATTCTCACAAAAATTGGTTTGAAACCTTAAAAGTAGACCCTTTACTTACGTTTAATGTGCTTTCTATGGACATAAAATCACTTTTGTAAATTTCTTAATGTCGTTCACCCATATTTAGTCTTGGCTCTGAATTTTGTTGATGAATATTAACACTGCAGCATGAAAAACGAATCACGTTTTCTTCTGAAATTTAAAGGTCATGCAAAATGAATAAATTTCTTTGACACGTTTTCTGAGTAATATTTATTTTTGTTTTGTTATAAATAAATATGAGGTTTGATCAATTTAGACTGTTTTTGACCAGTCATGAGTTATAAATTCAAATAAAATGTTGGTTTTTCAACTATTGGTATTAACATATTAAGTTGTGAGTGTTTTATGAAATAATGATTCTTTGGCTCCAAACGGACGCAGAATGTGAAAATAGTCAGATTCTGTTTGCTTTATTCTGTATGAGTTTATGGACGCGGAAGGACGTTGATGTGGGATAAACGCTGAGCTCGGTTCAGTGTGAGTGAAGGGTTATTTATTTATTTATTTAGCACTGTTTCCAAACCCGTGGCGTATCGATCGGATCTACAGTAGATTGGTCTGATTTCCGGGGAGATTTCTGTGGCTTTAATGTTGTATGACTTTCACCTCAAGGAAAAATCTCATGTCAGTCGGTTCTTTTTAAAGAATGAGTCAGAAATGAATATTTATATAAAGCATTATGATGTTCACTGGAAATAAGAGTAAATAAGTGTGTCTGCTGCAAACATTTATATTCATGCATTTAGTAGATGCTTTTATGGAAAGTAATGTACAATAGATGAGCAAAATCAATTCATCACTGATTACTAGTAATGTTGTGCAGGACTTGTCAATATAATGTTGCTGCAGTATATTATATTAGTTATGAGTATTTAAAAGAGCTGCTGTGTCCATTTGACATTAAAGGAGAAGTCCACTTCCAAGTCCACCGCCTACATGTGACGTTTCGACGTGATTCAATAGTACGTAGCGTCGTGGACGCACATCCCAGAGCCTGTGCTACATCAGCTTTTGTGCTTAAAAAGTATACACATTTTTATTTTCCGGAAAAAATGACTGATGGTTTCGCTAGATAAGACCCTTCTTCCTCGGCTGGGATCGTTTAGAGCCTTTGAAGCTCCATTTAAACTAAATTTTGGAAGTTCAAAATCGGGGCACCAATGAAGTCCATGATATAGAGAAAAATCCTGAAATGTTTTCCTCAAAAAACATAATTTTTTTTACAACTGAAGACAGAAAGACATGAACATCTTGGATGACAAGGGGGTGACTACATTATTTGTGAATTGTTGTTCTGAAAAGTGGACTTCTTCTTTTAACTGGTGCAAATTCATCAAATATTGATCTGAACCGACTGCAGAAATTCAGTGTTAAACATGAAAAGCTAATGAACGCCTTTAAACAACATGACAGTAAAAAAACAAAACAAAAACATGATGCTTTACTCTTGATTTTGCAATAGTTTTTTTTGTATTTTAATTACAGTTATATATATTTTTACTGTATTTATGTGACATTTTTTTAAATATTGTTTATTAATGTACATTTATTTATATGTTTAATTTTGTTTAATTTTTGTTTTGATTTGTTGTATATTTTGTCTTATTATATTTCTTTTTTATATTTTAAATAACAGTTATATAATTTTATTTTTTATATTTTTTGGTATTGTACTTTTTATTGTTATATTTTTGACTTATTATGTTTATTACTTGTTATTAGATTTATTACATTTATATCAGTTTATTTCATTAGAATTTTCATATATGTATATATACACACACACACACATATATATATATATATATATATAAATATATATAAAATATAAATATAAAAATTAAAATAAAATAAATTAGATTATTGATTTTTCTTTTATACCTAGTCATTCAGATATTAAGTAAAGATCATGTTCCATGAAGATATTTGTAAATTTCCTACTGTAAATATATAAAAAGATTTATTAGATTTTATTAGATTTTTCATATGTTTATTTTTTATATATATATATATATATATATATATATATATATAGTATAAAATGTAAAATATATTATTTATAACAATCTAAAATATATATTTATTATTTTTATTATTGTATAATTATATATATATATTCTTAATTATCACGGGTATATTTGTAGCAATAGCCAAAAATATATTGTATTGGTCAAAATCTATTTTTCTTTTATGCCAAAAGTAATTTGGATATTAAGTAAAGATCATGTTCCATGAAGATATTTTGTAAATTTCCTACTGTAAATATATCAAAAATTTATTTTTGATTAGTAATTTGCCTTGCTTAGAACTTCATTTGGACAACTTTAAAGGTGATTTTCTCAATATTTTGATTTTGTGGTCCAGGGTCACATATTAGTTTTATATTTAATTTTTTTTTAATCATCTTTGCATCGTACTCTATATAGTAAAACATCAAAGCATTAACTATATCAATATTTCCATATTTCGTATCATCCTTTATATTTTTACTCATTTATATAGTTGAATGTGATGTGAAGGCTGATGTGAGTGATGCTCCAGTGAGCGTCCGTCTCTCCTTCACTTCCTGTGGCCTTTAGTCACTGTTGCCACGGCAGCAGCAGCATCACATGATGTCATGCGGTGCAGTAATGACTCGATCTACAGGTGACACACACACACACACACACACACACACACATATTGATCATCGTATTGATAATCTCAGGCTGCTGTATTATTAATGCTGTGTGTGTGTGTGTGTGTGTGTGTGTGATGTAAGCATCTCTCAGTCTTTATAAAAGCAGATCATCTGTGTGTTATTTTAGGGCCAAAGAGAGACATCAGTGTCACATTAGAGCTGATAGAGACTCACGTTAATGAGCAGAATTAGCATAATTATTATCATCATCAGACATTAGAACAGTGCAGATGAAGAACTGACACACAAACATAAACACACACACACACACACACTCAGTGAGAGCTCTGATGTGTTGTGTGTGTGTGTAATTACAGCTCTTATCTGATGCTCAGATCACACTCAGGTGTTTTTCTATCATTTCATTTCACGTTTAATCTTCACTGCTGCGTTACTGCTGTAAATGGAGAAATAAAGACGTCTGTGGACACTGAAGAGTCACACACATATTGTTCTTAGTTTAATACAACACAGAATACTGTACATACACAAACTTACTATACAAACAGAAGACGTTACGCGATGTGTGTCAGCATGTGAGCATCATTTACAAATGAACTGATTTTTAAATTCCACTTCAGTTCCTGAAAGTGCAAACAGGATAAAGAATTGCAATTATTTTTCATATATATATATTTTTTAAATATTATAAATTAATATATCACTTTATTTGTATATTTTTATATATTATTTTTTAAATATTTTTTGATATATTATTTTTATATTAAATGTAAAGAAGTGGAATTAATAAATTTGACAGGAGATAGATTTTTGCCACATACATAAATTTGTATTTGAGTCAAAGACGAACAAGGGTTTAAGCATAAAATCCATAAGTGTAATACTGTTTTAAATTGTTGTTTTTCAAAAAAAAAAAAATTAAAATCAAAAAGTTTTCTGTTTAATTTAATTGCATTTATGGTTTTGTTTTTCTGAGCAAAAATAAATATCATACATTTTCCCCTAATTTACAGAAGACACACACTAAGTGTAATAATCTTGTTGGGCACATTTACAACAAAAAACAATTTCTGACATATAAAACACAAATTACTTTCACCCTAAATAGTAATTAGTTGTAATTTTACATTTTTAAATTTTGCCCATGGTTTTGCCCATTTGTCAGTAAGAATTTTTTACTCATTTAAAACACAATAAAATTTAATATGCTCCATATTCTTTTAAATATTTTAATATGAACAAGTCAGAATAAACATGATGTTTGAATTTTTACATAAATATTGTGTTACACTGAATGACAATGTAACATTATTTCAACCAAATTTGGACATTTTATTCTCCCAAATCTTATTTGAAACATTAAAAGTAGACACTTTACTTACATTTAATGTGCTTTCTATGGACATAAAATCACTTTTGCTGTGGACATCTTAATGTCATTGACTCGTTTACTTTTATTTTTTATATATATAATTTATAAAAGTTATAAAAGTATTAAATTATTAATACATTTATTAAATTATAATTTTTATAATTTTATATATATGTATAACTCTTCTTCTTGTCATTTTCAGTTCAAATTCCAGTTCCTCTTCCTGTGTGTTTTGTCCAGTTCAGTTGACATTCACACTCATGATTTAAATGAATCTGATTGTCAGTCATTGCAGGTTTATTGACAATCACTCACAGATTACAGCTTCATTTTCGTCCTGTTTGCAGATCCGGGTGATTTATTGCAATGCACTTGTTAATACGGCATGTGTGAGGAGAGTTATAGAGGCTTTGTGTGTGTTGGTATAGTGTTTTGGATCACTGAACACATAAGAGTGTGTGTTCAGAGCGTCACATGAGCTTCAGTACGAGTGTGTGTGTGTGTGTGTGTGTGTGTGGGTTGTTCTTAGGCACGAGTCCAACAGAGAGACATAGAGCTGCAGCGAACAACTCCAACGCTCAATTCATGCATCTCTGAAGGATTCTCTTCATCTGAACACACACACACACACACACACTCTTAAACACACACACTCTCAGTCGCCCACATCAGACACTCATCCAAACACACGGATGTGTTGTGAGAGCTGCAGCAGTGTAGCGTGTGCTGTATGTGTGTATGTATGTGTCAGAACACTGACATGCTCAAATAAACACACTTGTGCATCCCAACACACACACACACACACACGCACTCGCACGACTTCAACACGCGTGTGTCTGTAGCGCTGCAGGAACAGTGTGGAAACTGGCAGGTCGACTCTAAATACTGTGGGTTTCTAGTACAATCATTTCTGTTTCTACTTGCACAGGCAGTGGCACACATCACTGACTTTATCTCAGAATTCAGACTTTTTATACTCATAAATTCAACTTTTTAAGTCATCATTTTGACTTTTTATCTCATAATTTTGACTTTTTTTTACTCATAATTGACTTTTAAAGTCATAATTTTAACTTTTTACCTTGGAATTTTGACTTTTTAATCATAAATTCAACTTTATATCTTATAATTTCAACTTTAAGTCATAATTTTGACTTTTTATCTTGTCATAATTTTGACTTATCTCATAATTTTGACTTTTCTTGTCATTATTTAGACTTTTTGTCTCATAATTTCAACTTTTAAGTCATTTTTTTTCTTATAATTTCGGCTTTTTATCTTATAATTTCAACTATTTAAGTCGCAATTTTGACTTTATCTCATCATAATTTTGACTTTTTAAGTCATAATTTAAACTTTTTATCTTGTAATTTTGACTTTTTATCACAAATTCAACATTTTATCTCATAATTTTAACTTAAATCGTAATTTTGACATTCATCTCGTCAAGATTTCGAATTTAATTCGAGTGTAACTGGTAATTGAAAAGAAAACAAGTAGGCGGGGCTTGGTTCTGTGCATCAATTGTTGATTGGATGCTGGGGTTGTGGGTGTGGCTCAGATAAGTGTATGCAAATGAGCATAGTACAAGAGGAGTACATAATTGGAAGATGCAGTTATAACATTGTAATTAGACACTAAAAAAACCACATCTGCACTGATGAATATGTTTACCATAAGATCTATAACATGCATTTAGAAAATACAAAATTATATTCACTACCAATCATATTAAGTTTCTGAAAGAAGTATTTTTTTGAAAGAAGTATTTAATCAAACGTACAGTAAAAATTATGAAATATTATTACAATGTAAAATAGCTGTTTTATATGTGAATATCTGTTAAAATGTAATTTATTTCTATGATCAAAGCTGCATTTTCAGCATCATTACTCCAGTCTTCAGTGTCACATGATCCTTCAGAAATCATTCTAACATTCTGATTTGCTGCTCAACAAACATTTATGATTATTATCAATGTTGAAAACAGTTAAAATTGTATAACATTTTATTTTTCAGAAATTAACAGATGAATAGAAAGTTCAAAAGAACAGCATTTATTTGAAATAGAAATCATTTGTAACATTATAATTGTCTTTACTGGCACTTCTCATCAATTTAATGCATCCTTGATGAATAACAGTATTAATTTCTTTAAAAAATATGTTAATATTAAGCAGCAAAAACTTTTGAGCAGTTGTGTTTCCTATATTGTTTTGAAGAAAATATTGTTAAATTATTCTCTGTAATTAATCATTATTACTTCTTTTTCTATGACTTCTTGCTATGAAAATAGCCTTAGCTGCTTATATGCCATTAAATATTGAAAAATAAACATTTTTGGATGCACTTTATGGTTTGATTTGACAACACTGTAATTTTTTGACTTTTAAAAAGTATTCTGTTCAGTTTTATCCAAAGCATCTTACATTGCGTTGATGCATTTCCTTGAAAATGAACCCGTCAGTCGAGTGCATACAGTATAACAGTACATCACAAGTTTCTCTGACATGTAATAGTGCATTAAAGCTCATCCTCAGTGATCTGCGCTTTAAGTCACAGTAAATCACGCTCACGAAGCCGCGTCGTGTTAAAACGCTCTCAGTGCTGCTGCGGAGCTCAAATAAGCCTGTAAATTGATTGTGTTGAATGGAATAAGCTGTCTTTATGTCTTTGGGAAGCTCGTGTGCGGTTAATCCCGTCTGGATGCGGCGTTCCGGGCCGCTTGAGGAAAGAGAAGCCCTCGGAGAGTCAGATTTCATTAGAAACTCACTGAACGTGGCCTCGCGTCGCAGCCGAGAGTCGCTTGATGTTCATTCAGAGCTTTAATTCACATGTAATTGTGTCTTTGTTTTCAGCGGTGACTCTGGCTGCTGCTTATTAAGCTAATATTATTCATAATGAAATAAAACAGCTAATCCATGCATTCAAACCCAGTTTTCGGTCACAATATTCAATTAGTTTCATAAATGACTGTACTAGTGAAGATAAAACATGTTTTGTATGAATTTCGTCTCAAGCCAGTGTGCTTTTGGTCTGTTCTTGAGTCATTTGAAACAGATGATCGATTTCTGCTTGAAGTAAACTTTCATTTTCTCCTCATTAGTAATGGGTTTAACTACTAACTAGAGGACTAACCATCACTAGAACAGAATATGATGAACTTCATCATTGTGTTTGCACAGTTTCTTCAGCGTCATAATCACGTCTAATCACTTGTTTGCACAACTTCCCGCCTGACTGAACATGAATCATATTTCATCTAAATATCACACTGATTAGCACGCAGCTTCATATTCCTCCATATCAAGAGCTCATAATTAATACAAGGGGCTCAGTGTGAATTCATTAAACTTGAGTAGTTTAAAAGATGGTAATTGTTTTTTGCAGGTGCATTCAGTCAATCGAACATGAAGACATGAACAATGACATTTTGGTCGTATTAGTGTTCAAGGAAGAGCTGTTAAAAAAATAGATAAAAATATAGCTGCAAGCAGCCATTAAGGCATTTCAGCACATTTGAAAAAAGACATTTAGCAAGCTTGTACCCACTTAAGTCAATGATTTCAAAAAGCATTTTTGCCAAATCCAGGTAATTTACCATAGAAATATTATGTTTTTTAATGGTTATGACTGTTACAGCACCAGTTGTGGTCCGATCTCTCGATCTCTTAAAGCTTTGCATGCTTGTTTAGAATCACCTGTCGCATGTGCTCAGCGGGTTTTGTGAAGTTTTGAGTTTTCTTTTAGGCTTTATAGGATTTTGGGGGCAATTTGGACAGGCCCCTTTTGTAAATGACCCCGTTATAACTTCCCAAAGGGTAAATTTCAACTTTTTAAGAGAATTATTGACCTAGAGAGTCTAGAGAATTGTACTGCAGTGGTTTTTCCAGACTGAGCGAAAAACCTTACTTTGCAAAAGTAGTTATTTTACATCTTCTCAATTATTTAACAAACTATTGGATTGACAGTAGTGGTTCTAGAGGCAAAGTTGACCGTTATGAGGAATTCTATCATATGATATGAATATTGTGTGTATGTGCAAAAAACCCCAAAACAATGTACAATTGTTTACATCCTTGAAAAATGCGATATCGCCCCCTTCAGTGGCGGATTTCTTTCAAATTTCTCTCAGACCTTTGGCGCTGTCAGTCGAACAGGCCCACCAAGTTCCATTCCAATCAGCCTCTGTTAACCTTGTCTAATAGGTGCTCAAAATTCATCTGCCAATGGCAGCCTTGTTTTTTGAGATACACAAATGTTCCCACAGAAACTTGTGGCACTTTGGAGCAAGACCGTGCACAGTGATTTTCATGTTGAAAGGACAAATGGTTGCCTAGTTATAGCCATTTTTGATGTTTTCTCTCTCTTATAGCGCCACCAAGTGGCCAATCTCCATGATTTTTGTCCTGCAACCTCAGATTGAGCTCTTATATAAATGTGCCAAGTTTGGCAAAAATATCTCATTCTGTTTAGGAGTTATAGGCATTTTTTTTTTTTTAATAGTCATTTTAAATTTTTTAATTTCATAGTTTTGCAAAAAATCAAAAACATCTGAGGTGTGCATTTCGTCCAGCGTGAGCCAAGAATTCCAACGACATAAGACTTGAGTCTGCGACTGATGGTTTAGGAATTATGAGTGATTTCGGACTTTTGTTTGCTGTAGCGCCCCCATAAGGCCGATTGAGATGAGACTTGGTGATGTTGTAGGCGGTGTGAGTACTGCCATCACGCCAAGTTTCAAGTCTCTACGGTCATCGGATGCTAAGTTCACTTTTACATGTTGTTTGTCAGTGTATGTACAAATCTACCCTATAATGATAAAAATCCATGCAGTGGTTTTTAATTAATCTGTAAAAACAATATCCTCTTTTTCAAATCGAGCCGTTCTCAGAGGCCTGTCGTTGTGCGTGACATGACAGAGGCCACTCCCACCATAGTTGATTGACATGAGCGTTTTACCTCAGATCAGCTGTAACAGTCCAGTAACTTTCCATGTTTTGATGCTAGCAGGGATGTATAGACAAGAATATCTCTGATTGAGTGATTGAGGTGTTGTGTTGCTGGATGTAATAATGAACATAGTGGTCGTTTACTCCCGACATCTGAGCCGCTGAAGATGCAGTTTTTGTTTGTGAAGGGAATGCGCCTCCCGATCTACATATATCCGTCTATATTCACGCGAATCTGTCGTGATCCAGCGTTTTTTTATGAATCTTTGTGATCGCCTTTCCTAATAATGTGCTAGTTAGCAAGTTTAGCAGCTAAACGCGGCTAAAGTAAACAGGCTCGTCACTCCACAGAGAGAAGAGAGGGGCGGGGCGAACAGAGCTCATTTGCATTTAAAGCAGCCTCGACCAGAGTGAGATGATTTTTGCAGAGCTGATTTTGACAAGGTAAAAAGGGTGTTGTTTTACACAACCATTGAGAATTTTTAACTGAAGTATATTATAGACTTTTCATTAAGACCCTAAAGAATCACATCAACTTGTGGAAAATGGGCATCCGATGACCCTTTTAAGGTTTGGTCTGCACAATCAGTTTTACATGGAGATCTCTAATCCATGACCATTTTAACAATTACAATAGGGTTTCAGTGCTACGTGCTTGAACCCCTAAAGATTTAGATATTATTAAAATACAAAATTATTTATTCAAATATTAAATATTATTTAGTATATTTATTATATATAATTACATAAATATTTATTTAAAAATATATATAAATTCTATTTATTAGAGGTTTCAGTGTGACTCTTTCTGCAGGTGCAGAGATTCACCAGTAGGTGGTGACAAGTGATTGACTGTAGAGTGAATCATTGAATCATTCATTCAAATGATTCATTCGAACCCAGTGATTTGTTCAGAAACAAATCAAGTAAGTGTTTTAATGAGAAAGTCATTGAATCGTTCATTCGACAGATTCATTCAAAAGCTCTGATGTTCTGTAGGGGCTTTGATTGAGAAGTTTTGTTGATGGAGAAAAACCGACAAAGTAACTGGAAATATTTTTGCTAAAATGTTTATTTAACTGTTACATGAAAACCCAGTACACACGCCTGATGAACAAATGTTTCAACATTCGTAATTGCAATAAATGTGTTTATGTTTGTAACACGAGTGTTCATACATAATTAATGTAACAGCATCATTAACTCAATACTTACAGTTCATGTTTGACTCGTGTGTGTTTACAGTTTACATTATTCATTAAACATGTTTGCATTAAAGCAATAAGCTACTCAAGCCGGTTTTTACAGTGATTTTACCAGGGTAAGCGCTGTTTTTGAACAAGTGCAGGGTCTCAAACTCTGTTAACCATGGTAAAATCACTGTAAATGTGTGCTATAAACAGGACTGGTGTTGATCTCCTTAGATGTTTCCCAGCATTGCGTCAGATCTCTGCTGTGTTTCAGAGACTCTTTCAGGGGTTTAGTGTTTGTTTTTGAGTGATTAATCATTTAAAACCATTTTGAAGGCGATAGTACAGATGATGCTAGAGAGATTCTGTGAGGTTTGACTAATGAATCATCATCACTGGATTTTCATCTATATTTTTATAGAATTTTTTTGTTTAATATGTAACTGTTAAACCTAATTTTGCTGTATGTTGTTTTTATTTAGTTTTTCTTTTTTGTTTAGATTTTGAATTTTTAAATGATTTATGATTATTTTTTTTTATATTTATATATTTATTAATATTTAATTTTATTTTTATATTTTAAAGTTTTTTTTCATTGTGCATGTGTAATTTTTTGTTTTTTTTAATTTCTAAAAAATATTTTTTTATTTATATATTTTTGCATTTTTGTATTATTGAAATTTGTTTTATATTTAACTGTTAAACTTAGTTTTGTTGTATGTTGTTTTTGTCATTTTTATTAATTAGTTTTTTTGTTTATATTTTGAATTTAATTTTAGATTTTTTTTATCTTTTATGATTCATGATTGATGTTTTTATATTTATCTATTTATTTATATTCACATTTATATTTATATTTTAAAGTTTTATTTCATTGTGCGTTTTTGTCATTTTTATAATTTTATTTTAATAAGTTTTTTTATGTATATATTTTTGCATTTATATTTTTTTATATTTTTTGTATTTTTATATTTTTTATATTATAGAAATATTTATATTTTAAAGTTTTAAGATAAAAATAGTTTATTTATATATATTTGCATTCATGTACATTTTATATTTTTATATTTATTATTTACTTATTTATTTACTTGAAAAGACAGTTATAAACTACTTTGGTTATAAACTTAATCAAAATAAGTTCCTAATATTTTATTTAAATGAGAATTTCTTTATGTTTTTATTTTTATTGAATTATAATAGCCCTGCACTGGTGCTAAAAGCTTCTTGTTTGTCCAAGATTTCTGAAACTCTTTCCTAGAAGCTCTTGAATGCGGCATGAGTCACTGAATCTTCTGTTGTGGATGTGTTTCTGTTTCTGATCTCAGTCTCCTGTCTTTGTGTTTTCATCTTCTAGAACGTTCCTCAGCTGCCGTGTGGGAAAGCGCTTTACAGCTATGAGGGCAAAGAACCGGGCGACCTGAAGTTCAGCAAAGGCGACATCATCATCCTGCGGCGGAAGGTGGATGAGAACTGGTTCCACGGGGAGCTGAACGGCAGCCACGGCTTCCTGCCGGCCAGTTACATCCAGTGCATCCGACCACTGTCCCAGACGCCGCCGCAGGGGAAAGCGCTCTACGACTTTGAGGTCAAAGACAAAGACCAGGACAAAGACTGTCTGACCTTCACTAAGGTACGAACACCGCTGACAGATCACTGTGATTCCAGCCTAAGACTGAATGCCTCTTCTGCTCACGAGACTGCATTTATTTGATCAAAAATACTGTAAAAGATGTGAAATATTATTGTAATTTAAACTAGATAAAAAAGTTTGTCAAAACAAACTTTGAAGCTGGCTTGAGAAAACTAAGCAGGACGTTTAAAGAAAGCTTGAAGGTTTTCAGTTTGAAGTAGTTGTAAAGATTAGATAGATAGAGACATGCTGTTAGCATTATTAGCAAGTTACTAGCATATTGTTAGCATGATTCTAGCATTAATAGCAAGTTACTAGCATGTTACTAGCATGTTTCTAACATGATTAGCAAGTCACTAGCACGTTGATAGCATGATTCTAACACGATTAACATATTACTACCATGCTGTTAGCATGATTCTAGTATGGTTAGCAAGTTGCTAGCATGTTTCTAGCATGATTTGTATGTTACTAGCATGTTGTTAACATGATCAGCAAGTTACTAGCAAGTTACTAGCATGTTTCTAGCATGATTAACATGTTACTACCATGCTGTTAGCATTACTCTAGCATAATTAGCAAGTTACTAGCATGTTTCTAGCATGATTTGTATGTTACTAGCATTTTGTTAACATGATTAGCAAGTTACTAGCATGTTGTTAGCATGTTTCTAGCATGATTATCAAGTTGCTAGCAAGTTGCTAGCATGTTTCTAGCATGATTAGCAAGTTACTAGCACGTTGCTAGCCTAATTCTAACATGATTAATGTTACTAGCATGTTGTTAGCATGATTCTAGCATGGTTAGCAAGTTACTAACATGTTTCTGGCATGATTAGCTGGTTACTAGCATGTTATTAGCATGATTATCAAGTTACTAGCACATTGCTAACATGATTCTAGCATGATTAGCAAATGACTAGCATGTTTCTAGCATGATTAACATGTTACTAACATGCTGTTAGCATGATTAACAAGCTATTAGCATGTAGTTAGCATGATTCTAGAATGATTAGCAAGTTACTAGCATGTTTCTAGTATGTGTAGCATGTTACTACCATGTTGTTAGCATGATTAGCAAGTTACTAGCATGTTGTTAACATGATTCTAGAATGATTAGCAAGTTACTAGCATGTTTTTAGCATGTGTAGCATGTTACTAGCATGTTATTAGCATGGTTAGCAAGTTACTTGCATGTTTTAAGCATGATTAGCTGGTTACTAGCTTTTTATTAATGTGATTAGCAAGTTACTAGCATGTTAC
This sequence comes from Labeo rohita, assembly GCF_022985175.1. NCBI lineage: Eukaryota > Metazoa > Chordata > Actinopteri > Cypriniformes > Cyprinidae > Labeo > Labeo rohita. Next base: position 37,359,225 of record NC_066877.1, on the reverse strand, counting down.
TAGCATGTTTTAGCATTATTAGCGGTTACTAGCATGTTGTTAGCATGGTTAACAAGTTACTAGCACATTGCTAGCATGATGGGCATGTTACTAGCATGTCGTTAGCATGATTAATGTTACTAGCATATTGTTAGCATGATTAGTAAGTTACTAACATGTTTTAAGCATGATTAGCCGGTTACTAGCATTTTGTTAGCATAATCAGCAAGTTACTAGCATGCTACTAGCATGTTTTTAACATGAGTATCAAGTTACTAGCACATTACTAGCATGATTAGCATGTTAGTTTGCATGAGTTTGAATGGATTATAAATACAGAACATAGAAGGGAAGTTTGACTGAGTCTCAAAGGATTCTGGGAGTTTTGACAGTTTGAATAGTGTTACTCATTTGAACATTAATGTAAGTCTGTGGGATTTTTCCCAGTTTTAATCGCCCAAATTGTAAAAGTTTAAATAGTGTTTCAGTAAGTTGGTTTTCTGGCTGTTTACTTTGTGAATATCTGTTATTTCTGTGATGCGCAGCTGAATTTTCGGCATCATTACTCCAGTCTTCAGTGTCACGTGATCCCTCTGAAATGTTCCTCACGTCGTCTGTGAGTCGCAGTCGTGCAGCTGCAGAGTTCAGACGTGTGAATGCATTACCGCACAAGCGGCCTCTGTCCTCCAGACGCAGGAAACGGAAAGATGAGTCCTGAAACACAGAGAAGACGTCCTTTCATAGGGAGAAGGACGGCCGGACGAGGGACAGACCAGCGTCTGCATGTTAAAACACTCGTTAATAGACGCTGGATTGAGTCTCGTTTGATTCTCAGTGAAGTGAAGCTTGATGTGAATCGATTCAAATGAGTTCTTTGTTCAAGGCCGGTTGTTTTGGCTTCTGTATGATCATTATAAAGCGACTCACATTCACACAGATACAGATATTAATGCACTGCAGGTGCTGTCAGTCAGTTTGATTCCTTAGTCTTAAGTGACACAGGTTTATTTGTAGCAATAGCCAAAAATACATTGTTTGGGTCAAATTTATCGATTTTTCGTTTATGGCAAAAATCATTAGGATATTAAGTGAAGATCATGTTCCATGAAGATATTTAGTAAATTTACTACTGTAAATATATCAAAACTTCATTTTTGATTAGTAATATGCATTGCTAAGAACTTCATTTGAACAACTTTAAAGGAGATTTTCTCAATTTTTTTTTTTTTTTCACCCTCAGATTCCAAGTTTTCAAATAGTTGTGTCTTGGTCAAATATTGTCCTATCATAACAAATCATACATCAATGGAAATCAGAAAGCTTATTTATTCAGCTTTCAGATGATGTACAAATTAATCACATTTTAGTATCATTGAAATACTATTATAGACTAGTTAGTATTTTTTAAGTTTTTATTCTCTCTCTTTTTTTTGTTTTAGTAATTTTTTTGTTGCATGTTTTTGTCATTTTGAATTTTTTTGTCTATATTGTTTTTAAAAATTGTATTTTAATTTTAGTTTTAGTTATTTAGTACATCAAGCTAAAATTAAACTAAACTAAATTTGAACTGTAGACATTTTGTAAATAAACAATTTTTTTAATGCAAATATTTTTTCCAGTTAACATTGGTTTTATCTGAAGTAACTTTTTAAAAATTGTTTTAATTTTAGTTTGTTTTAGTAACTATAACATCTCTAGAGCTGCTTTACAGTTGAAATTTAATTTATTTCACAATTGATTAATTGTACAACATTAAACTGAAATTATTTGAATAATAACACAGTTGACTTTTGTAGAGCTGCTTTATTGCTGAAACCACAATTGCCTTATTTATTTTGTAACATAAGATGCCAATTTACAAGAAATTTTATAAATTCGCAACTGTGAGAAAAAGTCAGAATTGTGAGATTAAAAAGTCAAAATAACCATTTCTGTGGTGGAAACAAGTTTCCATGTGATTAAAAAATACACTGTTTATTTTTCTGTGCAGTCTCAGAAATGAGATTTATACTCATAAATCTGAGTATTTGATATGCAGTGTTTGATTTATTTCTCATTTTGTTCTGGATATTAAAATGTGATTTAGCTCTGTTTATTCTCTCAGCGACTCTTCTCAACGCATTTCTACAGCGCCAGAATAAAAGAGTGAACGTGCATGTATTTACTGTTCATTTCCTCTTACAGGACGAGATTCTCACCGTCATACGGAGAGTGGACGATAACTGGGCAGAAGGCATGCTGGGAGATAAGATCGGGATTTTTCCTATCTTATACGTGGAGGTGAGTGCATTTGACTGTGTGTGTGTGTGTGTGTGTGTGTGTTAAAGACTGTGCTTTAAACATAATAAAGCTGAAGAAAAGCCGCATTATCTCGGCTGCTGTAGAGTTTGAAGGTTTAATCACTTACAGAAAATTCATCATAAAATACAACAAGCCACTTGTGTGAGTTTGAGATGCTGAGAAGCGTGTGTGTTTTCTCAGAGACTTGCAAGTGATGCATTATGGGTAAAGTGTATTGATTTTTGAGATGTTCTGATGTCCTTTAGCAGGTCAGGGAGATTTATCATGAATTAAACATTTACTATTTTGATAAATGCACAGTCTGTGTGATGTGCATTTAAAGATTAAAATTATGTTGAGAAATGGCCTTAAAAAAATTTCAAATATTATTTTCACAGCATTATAGTTCACCAAAAATTTTACAATTTGTTAAATATTTACTCCCCCTCAGATCATTCAAGATTACGATGAGTTTGAGATTTGGAGAAATGTGTCATTGCATCACTGTCTCACCAATGGATGTCACCAAATGAATGAGAGTCCAAACAGCTGATAAAACACCACAATAATCCACAAGTAATCCACACCACTCCAGTCCATCAGTTCACATCTTGAGAAGACAAAAGATGAAACAAATCCATCAAGACATTTTTAACTTCAAACGATGCTAAAATACATGTCCATAATCCATAATATAAAATTCTTCATAGAGACTCTGAATGGAATTTTTACTAAAACCATTTCATGAATTAAAATAAAGCTTAAACAAAATAAAATAAAATATAAATATAAATATTATATGATAAATTTAAACTTAAAAAACCTAAATGAAAAATTAGGAATGCTGACTGAAATAATTACATTTAATTTGAAGCACTAAAATAGCTCAAACTAGAATAAAAATAAACGAAACATTATAAAATAAAAAATATAAAATTTAATAAAAAACACAAAAATATTAAACTTTGAATTTTTAAAAAAGTTTTTCAGGTTTTTCAAACTAAAAAATAAAAATAAAATTAGAAATGCTGTCTTGCCAACTAAGTGAAGTAAATAAGTTTAAATTAAAGTAAATTACCAAAACTAAAATGAAAATAAAATATATTTATATATAATATATAATATATAATATATATATATATATATATATATATATATATATATATATAATAAAAAATATAGAAATATTTAATAAAAATGGCAAAAGCACATTAGAAAATTACTAAAAATGAAAACTGAAAATATAAAAATTCAAAAATTCAAAATAGTAATAATCCATAATAACACTTCCTCCAGTGAAAAAGTGGTCTGGTCTGAATCAGGAGAGAAATCTGCACAGATTACACACTGTTTACAAGCCAAAACAGCTCTAAACAAATATGTGGCTGGATTTTGATGTGAGAGACAACAGGAGATGGACTTTTTCACTGGAGGAAGTGTTATGGAACGTCTTAGTGTTAAAAATGTCTTAATGATGGATTTGTTTCAGCTTTTGTCTTCTCAAGATGTGAACTGATGGACAGGAGTGGTGTGGATTACTTGTGGATTATTGTGATGTTTTTATCAGCTGTTTGGACTCTCATTCTGACGGCACCCATTCACATCCATTGGTGAGACAGTGATGGAATGACACATTCATACAAATCTGATGAACAAACAAACTCATCCTAATACTGAATGAACTGAGGGTGAGCACATTTTCATTTCTGGTTGAACTAGTCCTTCAATCATTCACTCTCTGATCATTAGCTGCTGCCGTGCTTTATTTCTTCTCACACTCACCGGCTGAATTTTGCTCATTTGGCTCATAATTCATGGATTTGCGTCAGATTGATTAGCACATGCCGAGTGCAGGAACTCGATCTCCTCTGCCCCCGCGATCACCGGATGAAAATGGGAAAATAAATGATGTTTATCTTTTTTTCTCCTCTTCACCTCATTTATAGTCTGTCCACACTGGGACGAGGCTCAATCACGCTCGTGTTTTAACGATGTATGTGATGTAATCGAGCTCCATGGTTTGATCTGATGTGGAATCTTCTCACTGGTGTTTGATTGTGCTGTGAAGTGTGGCGTGGAGCTCCGCTGCAGGGAATGCTGGGATATGACTGGAGCTTGATAAGACATTAATCAAAAGGAAAAAATAAAGAAAGTGCAAGAAGAATAAGAAGTTGAAAATAGGAAACAAATAGGGAAAACAGAAAAAAAAAAAAATTCTATATATAATTTATTCACATGTTTATTTCAGTGCTGTCAAATCAATGTTTGTTTAATAATCGATTTGACAGCTCTGGTTTATTTATGTTTTCATTCCAGTAATGAGAATTTGGAGGCAAAATGTGCTTAATTTTCATGAAAATAAAGCTGCAATGCAAATCGTTCTAAAACCGGCTTCATTTTCTGTATGCGACATTTTTTATTTAATTCTTTGGATGTACTTGACAGGTTTTGTGATGATAGTGTGTCTGTCTGCTGCAAACGCTCCTTTAAACGCTGAAGTGAACAAAGCAGGATCAGAGATTACTGTAGTGAGATCAGGGTGAAGAGAGAGACAAAGATGCTCACAGTCACAGATGCTGCTTACAGCTTCACAAAACACACACACACACACACACACACACACACTTACTCCTGGATTCCCACAGACACATACACACACACACACACACACACACTCACACATGTGCACACACATTTATACACACTGACACACAAGCATACACACCTGCTTATGCACACTCACACACATGCACTCACACATGTATTTATACACACTAACACACATGTACACATACACGCATAAACACTCACACACTTGTACACACTCAAACACACTTATATACATACACACTTGCACACACACACTCACGTGCACTCACAACTGCACTAATACACACTTGCACTCACACGCACTTATACACACTCACACAAGCAAGCACACACACTCACTCATATTCATATACATGCACAAACACACACACTCACTCATATTCATATACATGCACAAACACACACACTCACTCATACATGCACAAACACACACACTCACTCATATTCATATACATGCACAAACACACACACACACATATTCATATACATGCACAAACACACACACACACTCATATTCAAGTACATGCACACACACACAAACACTCACTCATATTCATATACATGCACACACACACACACTTTATTCACATACATGCACATTTACACACACTCATATTCATAACACACACACACACTCACTTATATTCATTTACATGCACAAACACACACTTACTCATAACACACATGCACAAACACACACTCACTCACACTATTCATATACATGCACAAACACACACACACACTTCATATTCATATACATGCACACACACACACACACTCATATTCATTTACATGCACACACACACACACACATGCACAAACACACACATATACACACACACACACTCACTCACACATATACATGCACAAACACACACACACACTTATATTCAACATACATGCACAAACACACACACTCACTTCATATTCATATACATGCACACACACACACTCACTCATATTCATATTCATGCACAAACACACACACTACATGCACATGCACACACACACACACTCATATTCATATACATGCACACACACACACACTCACACACACACACACACACTCATATTTCACATGCACAAACACACACACACTCATATTCATATACATGCACACACACACACACATTTACATGCACAAACACACACACTGCACACACACACACTGCACTACACACACACACACACACACTTCATATTCATATACATGCACACTCACACACACTCATATTCATTTACATGCACAAACACACACACACTCATATTCATATACATGCACACACACACACTCATATTCACACACATGCACACTCACACACACACTCATATTCATATACATGCACACTCACACACACTCATATTCATTTACATGCACAAACACACACACTCACTCTTCATATACATGCACAAACACACACTCACTCATATTCATATACATGCACACACACACACACACACACATATTCATATACATGCACACACACACACACTCACACACACACACACACACACTCACTTATTCATATACATGCACACACACACACACACTCATATTCATATACATGCACATGCACACACACTCACACACACACACACTCACATTCATATACATGCACACACTCACACACACATGCACAAACACACACATTTTACATGCATGCACACACACACACACACATTCATATTCACATACATGCACACACACACACACTCATATTCATTTACATGCACACACACACACACTCATATTCATATACATGCACACACACACACACTCACTCATATTCATTACATGCACACACACACTTAATATTCACACACATGCACACACACACACACTCATATTCATTTACATGCACAAACACACACACTCACTATTCATATACATGCACACACACACACTCACATTCATACATGCACACTCACACACACACTCATATTCATATACACACACACACACTCACACACATTCATATTCATACACATGCACACAACACACACACACACTCATATTCATTTACATGCACACACTCACTCATATTCATATACATGCACACACACACACACTCATATTCATTTACATGCACAAACACACACTCACTCATATTCATATACATGCACACTCACACACACTCATATTCATTTACATGCACAAACACACACTCACTCATATTCATACATACACACACACACTCACACACACATGCACACATATTCATTTACATGCACAACACACACACACACACACTATATTCATATACATGCACACACACACACTCACATATTCATATACATGCACAAACACACACACTCACACACATGCACACACACACACACACTCATATTCATATACATGCACACTCACACACTCACTCATATTCATTTACATGCACAAACACACACACTCACTCATATACATGCACAAACACACACACACATATTCATATACACACACACACACACTCACTCATATTCATATACATGCACAAACACACACTCACTCATATTCATATACATGCACAAACACACACACTCACTCATATTCATATACATGCACAAACACACTCACTCATATTCATATACATGCACAAACACACACTCACTCATATTCATATACATGCACACACACACACATATACATGCACAAACACACACACACACATTCATATTCATGCACATGCACAAACACACTCACTATTTCATTTACATGCACAAACACACACTCACTCATATTCATATACATGCACAAACACACACACTCACTTATATTCATATACATGCACAAACACACACTTCACTTATATTCATATACATGCACAAACACACACACTCACTTATATTCATTTACATGCACAAACACACACACTCACTCATATTCATATACATGCACAAACACACACACTCACTCATATTCATATACATGCACAAACACACACACTCACTTATATTCATACAAACACACACACTTCATATATATACATGCACAAACACACACACTCACTTATATTCAAGTAAATGCACAGCACACACACTTACTATATTCATATTTTATTCATATTTTTCATGCACAGTTACTGAAAAAAAATGTTAGTTTTAGTTGTAGTTAACGATAATAACAGCACTGCCAATGAATTAAACACACTTAAAGCTCCACTCATTTGTATGTGTGCGTGTGTTTGTTTTCAGAGTGGAAGTGACATCAACGCACGTCTGAATCTCTCTGATGCTGAAGGTGAGTGTGTTCCCACATACGCGATAAGTTTTGAGTTCCTGTAATTCTCTCTCACACACACACCTGTTGCCATAACAGCAGGTTTCATTCATTCATATCACTCTTTATCAACAGTCTTTTGTGACACAGACTTCTGTGGAAGTGCAGTGAAGTCCTGAGTATTATTACAGAAATTCCTGTAGATTTAATAGTGCTTGCAACATGGGTTTGACTCCTAGGGAATGTATGAAGTGATCAAATGTTATCTATGAATGCAATGCAAGTCGCTTTGAATAAAAGCATCTGCCAAGTGCATCAATGCAAATGATCTGGTGCCATCAGACCGGCTTGTTTTCATTTCCATTGTGTTTGGAAAATCTATTCAGTTTCCTGGGAATCAAACCCAAGGTGTTTCTCCTCTGATCACCTGCTGATTCACCTACTGAAAGAGGATGTTTAGACTGTGTTAGATTGGGAGCAACTTATCAGAGCTGGGTCAGCGCTCAAGAGCACTACTGAGATAACAGTGAAATTACATGATGTTAAAAGATGTAAAAAGTCACGATTACTCAGACCAGAGCTGATAAAGTCTTTGACATTTTGTGTTGGTCACCTGCTAAACAAATTACTTTAACAGACTGTGTGTGAGTGTGTGTGTTTAATGTGGATGGGCTTGTTCAGAGACACAAACCCATTATAACATGCATTTAAAAATGTAACATGCACCAATCACCTTCCCCCAATCATTTATAAATTTTTTGTCAACAAAACACTGAACTGACACTGAAGACTGGAGTAATGATGCTGAAAATTTAGCTTTAATCACAGCAATCAATTACAGTTTAACATATTCACATAGAAAACAGCTGTTTTAAACTGTAATAATATTTCACAATTTTACTGTATTCATGATCAATTAAATGCAGCATTGCTGAACAGAAGAGATTTCTTTCAATAACATTAAAATATCTTTATTATAAACTTTCGAATAGTGGAGTATAAAGTGTCTAGAGTGAGTTGTTCTGTTCAAAAATCTGTGATAAATCCACATTTCAAAGTTGATCATTTTTTTGCATCGCTTTTGTATAAATCAAATCAAATCAAATCAAAATCGAATCACCTTTATTTATATACCGCCTTTAACAGTACAGAATTGTGACAAGGCGTCTGTACAGTATTAAATAGGAAAAAGTACATCAACAATGCAAAAGGCAACAGTAAACACTCAATTTTCAGGTAAAGGTAGTTAATCAAATACAACAAAATAAAATACAATATTGTGTGAAGATAAAGTGAAGATAAAGTGTCCCCAACTAAGCAAGCCAGAGGCGACAGCAGCAAGGAACCAAAACTCCATCGGTGACAAATGGAGAAAAAAAAACCTTGGGAGAAACCAGGCTCAGTCGGGGGGCCAGTTCTCCTCTGGCCAGACACAGAGGACTCGCCAGGTCCCTCTATAACTACACATACATGTGTTTGTGTATTAACTGTGTGTGTGTGTGTGTGTGTGTGTGTGCAGTGGCGGAGAGTGAGAGGCGACATATGTTGTTCGGCCGTCCACGGGTTCTGCAGTCTGACGCTGAATACTGTGTGCTTCATCAGCATGGATTCATCACGGCCTACAGCACACGCACACACACGCCAGTCTGGAGCTCCTTCACTTTGGACAAAACCGTGAGAGACACACTCATATACACACATGCTGTAGCAGTGGCCTAGCAAACAGCCAGAGCATGAAACTTTATTAGAGCGTGACTCATGTCTTCAGCTGAATGTGCTCAGATTTGCTTCTGATGACAAAACAAACCTGTGTGTTTTTAGACTGAAAGTTCTCCGGTCATCTCAGATTGCCTCCGGGCAGACGTCAGGATTCCGGCAAATGAGAGTGCGACATGTGACCAGTACAACAACGCTGGCAACATCACACATGCCTTGCTGTTCCCACCCAGTGAGTGTGTGTGTGTGCAAGAAAAAGAGAGACACCATCTTATTTGAATGGATTTTATTATTTATTTATTATTTTTCTCTTTTTTTTGATCTGGTAATATTTAAATCAGAATGTCATAACAGGATCTTCTCTCTGGTGATTCATGCAGGATTTCTTCAATTATGTGGCGCTCTTCAATCTCAGTCTCATCTGCATACACTTTTTGAGAGCCACGCCCACATCTTAACATCCAATCAACAGCCGATAACTAGAATTACGTCCGGCCTTACATTTCTTTTTCTATAATACATTACACTTCATTGTTTTAGTTTTTGTGTTTTGTATTATTTAAATGTTATTATAGTTTTTATAAATGCGTTTAATTAGCTTTATTATTATTTTAAGTTTACATTTTAATGGCCATTTTGTTGTAGAGTAATTGTGTATTTTTCTAATTTTGATTAGATTTTGTTTTATTTTTAAACTGATCAAGTTTATTTTTTTATTTAATATATTTTTTTCAACTTTTTTGTTTGTTTACATTTTTATTATTCATATTCTATTAATATAACAGTAACACTTTACAATAAGTTTCATTAGTTAACATTAGTTAACATGATCTAAGAATGAACAATACTTCTACAGCATATATTAATGTTAGTTCAATTTCAACATTTACTAATGCATTAGTAAAATCAAAAGTTGTGCTTGTTAACATTAGTTAATGCACTGTGAATTGAACTAACATGAACTAACAATGAACATCTGTATTTTCATTAACATTAACAGAAATGTATAAATACTGTAGTAAATGTATTGTTCATTCATGTTAGTTAACACATTAACTAAAGGAACCTTGTTGTAAAGTGTTACCAATATAACTAATAGCTCTGGAATGCATTTCACACTAAAGAAGTACAAAATAATAATAATAATAATAATAATAATAATAATAATAATTTACTGGGAAAAAATTGTGACTTTTTTTTGTTTGTCAGTTACATTCATTTTATAAAGCTAACTTCTTCAGTGTTTAATTTGCGCATATTAATTTAAGTGATTTCAATTATACAATTCATTTATTTTTAATGTATTTTTTTTTATGTATTCATTAATGTAAAAATAAGCCTATTTTTTATATATTCAGTAATTTTTCATTATATTCTTTATGAAGTATTTTTTATTCTGGTTTAGATTTCATTTAACAAAAATGTTTTTAATAGTTGTGTGTGTTTAATGTGTTTGTGTTGTCAGATCTGAACCACACATCTGAAGATCAGTTTGATGCTCTGACACTTGGAAATGTGGTGCCCGTCTACCCACAGTTCAAAAGTAAGTGTTTGAGTTTTGAGTTTATTAATTGTGAGTTTTTGAGTCATGACTGTTTGAATCATGAGTCAATTGTGAGTTTTTAAATTGTGTTTGAATATGGTGCTTGTGTCATGAGTGTTTATATGTGGTGTTTGCATTGTGATTATTTGAATCGTGAGTGTTTGAGTCGAACATTTGAGTGACAAGATAATTTAATGAGTATATGAATCATGAGTGTTTGGTTTTTCATGTGGATCTGCTTATTGATCATGAGTCCTGAATGTTTGAATCATCAGTGTTTGTTTGAATCGTGTTTGAATCATGAGTAGTTGAGTCATGAGTGTTTTAGTCACATTCATTTGAATCATTAGTGTTTACATGGTGTTTTCATGTGGATCTGGTCACTGATTGTGAATATTTGAATCAGGAGCGTTTGAATCATGAGTGTTTATATTTATGAATTGTAAATGTTTGAATCGTGAATGTTTGAGTCATGAGCATTTGAGTTGTGAACATTTGAGTGACAGAATATTTGAATGAGTGTATGAATCGTGAGTGTTTATATGGTGTTTTCATGTGGATCTAATTATTGATCATGAGTCTTTGAGTCCTGAGTGTTGGAATCACAATTGTTTGATTCATGAGTGTTTGTTTAAATCATATTTGAGACATGAGTGTTTGTTTGCATTGTGAGTTTTTAAATCATGAGTATTTGAGTTGTGAATGTTTGAATTGTAAGTGTTTATATGGTGTTTTCATGTGGATCTGGTTATTGATAATGATTTTTTGAATTGAGAGTGATTGTTAGAATCGTGTTTCAATCATGAGTTTTTGAATTGAGAGTGATTGTTCAAATCATATTTGAATCATGAGTGTTTGTTTGAATTGTGAGTGGTTAAATTGTAAGTATTTGAGTTGTGAGTGTTTATATGGTTTTTCATGTGGATCTGGTTATTGATCGTGAGTGTTTGAATTGTACATTTTTGATCCGTGAGTGGTTGTAAGAATCATGTTTGAATCATGAGGTTTTAAATTGTGAGTGCTTGTATGGTGTTTTCGCATGGATCTGGTCACTGATCATGAATATTTGAATCATGAGTGTTTGAATCATCAGTGTTTGTTTAAATCATATTTGAGTCATGAGTGTTTGTTTGCATTGTGAGTGTTTAAATCATGAGTATTTGAGTCGTGAATGTTTGAATCGTGAGTGTTTATATGGTCTTTCATGTGGATCTGGTTATTGATCATGAGTGTTTGAATTGTGAGTGTTTGGACCATGAGTGATTGTTAGAATCATCTTTGAATCATGAGTTTTTGAATTGTGAGTGATTGTATGGTGTTTTCATGTGGGATCTGGTCACTGATCATGAATATTTGAATCGTGAGTGTTTGAATCATCCGTGTTTAAATCGTGTTTGAATCGTGAGTATTTGAGCTGCGGGTGTTTAATTCACGATCATTTGAATCGTGAGTGTACGAATCGTGAGTGTTTCTGTGGTGTTTTGATGTGGATCTGTCACTGATGGTGTGTGGTTGTGCAGGACTCTGGCAGTATTTTCAGGAGGTTCTGCTGATCAAATACGCATCTCAGTATAACGGTATTAATGTGGTCACCGGCCCAGTGTACGACTACAACTTTGATGGACACTTTGATTCTCCAGAGCAGATCCATGAGTACGTATTTCTGTATTCCTGATTCATACATTTTATTACATTTGTTTTAGTTTTAGTGATGTACATCACTATGCAGAAGTAGAAAAATAAATGCAATTATGTACTGGATAATTACTCATTTTTTATTTAATTTTCAGGTTCGTTGCAGGTTCGCCTATTCCCGTTCCCACTCATTATTTCGCGGTCCTGACGAGCTGTCAGAACGACACGCAGACAGTGAGTGAATGTTCTGGTGAACTTCAGACGGTTTCCTTCCTGCTGCCGCACAGGAGCGACAACATGGAGAGCTGTGCTGTGAGTGTCACGCTCTCACTTCCTGTTCCTGCAGCGCTTCATGTCACAGAAGTCACACACTTCTGTAAGCATGACTGCTGCGGTTTTACTAAATCCATCATCACATAAATCCTTACAGTTGTAATGTGTGAATCACAGTCATTAACATTACAGCATTTACAGTTTGACACTGTGTCATATTAATACTTTTGAATATCATTATTTATTCATGCATATTCATTTAAATTATATAAATTATACAGTCACTCATTTTTTATTTGCTGTATATAATCTATTCATTTTTTATTTATTAAAACAAAAAAATGTATCATTTAATCATTTATTATTTGTTTTATTTTAGTTTTCAGTGACGTTAAGCTAAAATAAATGACTGCTGTTTTATTTATGTATATTAATTTAAATGATACAAATTATACAATTAATGCACATTACATACAGTTCATTGATTATTTTTCATGTTTTGATTTTAAGCGTTCAAACCAAATCCTTTTATCCACATCGATTTTATAATCGTCAATATCACTACAAAATGAGCACTCAGTTTTGATTCCAAGAACATTAACGTCACAATTTTCCATGAAGCTGCTTTGAAACGGTGTGTACTGTTAAACACAATATAAATACAGGTAAAAATGACTGGATTGTGACGGCGGTGCAGGTGTGTCCCATGATGCTTGTCAACAGAACAAAGGTCATCTCTCATTGTTCTGGTCTCAGCTGCTTCTGTATTTTGTTTCCGACTTGAAAGTGTACAATGAGGCTTCCTGTAAACGGAGGCTCAATTTATATAACAATGAAGTGTACAGACACATGAACCCGAGCGCTCACATGAAACTTCTGTTTGTGTGCAGGACGGCCAGCCGGAGTCCCAGTGGGCGGAGCCTCTCCTGTGGATGCACCAATCACGCGTCAGAGATGTGGAGTGGATCACCGGGTTGGACTTTTTCCAGGACAGCAAGCGTCCAGTCGCTGAGCTCCTGCGCCTGAAGACCCGCCCCACCGCCGCCATTCATCCCAAAGCCTGAGTCTGTACGTCGCTCTTATGTGTGTTGATTTTGTTCATGTATTTATTTGACCCTCGTAATGCAGATCAATTCTGACCTAGAAGAGATGCAAAAAAATTCCTAAAAAAAATGTTAGTAAAAACAAAGCTTTGCAAATGCTTTAGCGCCCTCAAAATACACTTTTCAGATTTTTTACAATTATTTTTTTCAGAGATATAACGTGTTTCATGTTCAGGTCATTTTGACCCTCATATGTATGGAGTTCCATTAAGTGTTAAAATACTTTCTGTAAAATGTACCTGTGAGGTTTTATTAGTGTCAAAAAACATTTGTAAAATATATTTAGGCTTTTCCCCATATCTCACACACTTCTGGACTGAATTGTGTTGATGAACATGAATATGTGTGTCTACTGACAAACCATTAGAGCAGGAAAAATTGATCTGAAAGTAAAAATTCATGCAAGTAAAATTAATTTATTTTGTTTGAAAACTAATTTTTATTTTATTAGAAATAAATATGTAGGCTACAAAAATGTGGAGTGTTTTGAGCAATTGTGGGTTATAAATTTCAAAGAAATTTAATTTAATTCCACTCGTTCCAATGAGGATTAATAAATTAATGATTAATTTATACATTTTAGAAATTTCACACAGTGTTATATATTACAGTATCTCATCAGTATTTAAAAAAATTTGGATATTTTGCATCATACTTTGTTTGGTGTAGTTCATGTGTAATTTTAAATGAATTATTAAAAAGAGATAGATGCAGTAATAACATGGTAATATTCCAAGCTTTGCAACTGCAGTGCAATATGGTTTTAGTTGGAAAATAGCAAGCTTTGACTTATTTTGTATAAAATAATGATTCTCAGGGTTCAGACGAATAGTGTGCAGATTCTGACTGCATTGTTCGAGCATCTGTGCTGTAATAACTGGATTTTAATGATGTCCCTCCTCTCACTGTGAATGAATCTTCATTGAACTTATTCTGATTCACTGCAGTTTCTGAGTATGACGTGTTTCATATGAAAATGTGTCATAACTCCTAAGGCATTAAAATGACTTCTGCACACATTTCTTGGATGCATTTCTGTTTCCATTTAGTACTTTTCATTGTGGTTTCCAGCAAACAAAGTGTGTTAAAGTGTGTTAATGCATGAGGTCAGACTGGGCTGCTGGGAAATATGAATAAATATCTCCCTGAACTTCCTGGCCGATCATCAAGGCACTTTCTAATCATCGTACGCTAAGTTTGGGAAACGCCCATCTGCTCTGATTCGGGTCAGTCTGAGTGTTTGAGAGGCCGGACTCCTCCTGCTGCTGCTTCTGTCTGGTTCATTAGTGCGATTATATCTAACCGATGTAACCTGAAGCAGATCATCTGCTGAGTAGATTCATACTCTAAAATGAAATAAACCTCCCAAAATCTCCTTCTGAGGCATCCTCATTTGGGAAAATGGCTTAAAAATAAATTAGTAAATCTGCAGAACATTTGGTTAGTATTTATAAATAGGTGCATGCAAAAATAATAGAGGTGTATATACTGCAAAAAATGTTTTTCTTACTATTTTCCCCCAAATTCAGATATAACATTCTTGAATTAAGACACATTTGTGACCCTGGATCACAAAACCAGTCATAAGCTTTCCATTGATGTATGGTTTGCTAGGATAGAACGATATTTGACCGAGATACAACTATTTGAATATATGGAATCTGAGGGTGCAAAAAAATCTAAATATTGAGAAAATCACATTTAAAGTTGTTCAGATGAAGTTCTTAGCAATGCATGTTACTGATCAAAAATGAATTTTACAAAATATCTTCATGGAACATGATCTTCACTTAATATACTAATGATTTTCGGCATACAAGAAATATTGATCGTTTTGACCCATACAATGTGTTGTTGGCTATTGCTACAAATATACCCGTGATACTTAAGACTGGTTTTGTGCTCCAGTGTCACATTTACTGAAGAAGCAAAATGATCGAGATATTAAGTCTTATTTTCTGCAAAATGTATTTTTTTTTTTAGTTTTTGCTTAAAGCATAGTCATTTAAAAAAGCAAAAACTAACAAAAAAACTTTTTTTTAAATTCAGAAAACAAGACAAAAATACTGAGGGGAAAAAATAACATTTTATGCAGCGTGCATTGTGCGTTTAGCCCAGTATTATTTATATGTTGTTATAGTTTTTATTATTTTGAATTAGCATTTATTTTTATATTTGCAGTTTTTATTTTATTATTATTTTTGTGTGTGTAATTTTACGTGCTTTTCATTTTTCGTATTGTTATTTTTAAATATTACTATTTAGGTTTAATTTATTTTTATTTCAATTTTAGTTTTAGATTAACTTTATTTTTATTATTATTAATTTCCAGTAAAGCCGGTCATTTTAGTGCTTTAGCTTAAATTGTTTTCTGTTAATTGCCAAGACAACATTTCTAACTTTTGTTTAAATAAGAATAAAAAAGTAAAGTTAAAATGCTTTTTCTCTTTTCTTTTTGGTTTCCTGTTTGTGTTTTGCATTTTTAGTTTAATTTTTAGTGTTATTGCGCACATGTGTGGGTGTGCGTAAGTGTGTATGCACGTGTGTGTGTTTAATTGTCTTCTTGTGAAGGTGTCAAAGAAGTGACTACATTCGGAGTCAGTATTTCTTGATGGAATGATGGTTTTCCGGTGAATGTGCTGACCTCAGGCTTCCTGCTCATTTACAGTCGTGAGAGACAAACCTGCAAAATGCAGCTGAATTCATCTGCACAGACAAAACCCAGAGATGGTAAATCCTCCAGGGAACATGAGGCATTCAGCTTAAGTTCTCAGTTACTGTCAACCTCATGTCATTTTCAGTCGTTTTGACCCAGAGAGGATATCCTTTTTCCTGGAAATGCTAGTTGATGTTAATGCTTTGGACGAAAACTTACGCACGCTGGCTATAACACCTTCCCAAGAAATTGGGATCAGCTTTGTACTGTTTTTGGGGTGGGGATTTTTTCCTCCTACTTCGTGGCACATGTGATATTTCCAGTCAAAAATAACCAATCTTTTCAGGTTCAATCTTTTAATCAGCTCGTTTTCTTGTAATCAGGTGGCTGACTGTATGCCTCATTGATCTGACCTCACGCACCTCACTTTATGAGCCAGATGTATCCATTAATGCTCAAAACTGAAAAACAGATCCAAAAGGAAACTAAACCCGTTCACTGCAGTGTTATTTTAGTATCACTGAGATACGATTATAGTTTTTGTTCATATTTCTGCTTTCACGTTCATTTGAAAGCTTTAGTAGTTTTGTTGTGTTTAGTTATTTTATATGTTGTCTAGTTATTTTAAACGTCTCTCTATTTTTTTTTATACATTTTTATTCACGTTTTATTTTAGTTCACTAGCTGAAATATGTTTTATATTTTTATTATATCATTTTTCAATTAACATTTCATTTATTTGAAGTAAGGATCTTCATAATATAAATTGGACAGCTGACTAACTGGAACAAAAGTGGGAAATTCTGCTGGTCTAACGTGGGTTTTTCTGTAGTTTCAGACATTCCACATTTCTTAGTAGTTTCTGTGGCTAAAATCAATTTTTTTTAGTGTGGGAGGTGATGTTTGGAAAAAAAATTTTTCATAAAATAGTTCACTGAAGTAACATTTGAATGTAAATAATGACGCATCGTTGATGTCACATCTGTGACCCCAGAGGTCAAAGGTCACCATCAGCAAAGAACCGTTCAAAACTGTTACTTTCACATTTTGTGTTTCCATCCAAAGTTGTGAATTAAATTTGTGCACAAAATTATCGCATAAAACATTTGCAAATAAGCGCTGTTTCCATGTGATGAGTCAACATCAACAAAATGGCCACTTCCTGATAAACTGGCACTAAATATCACTAAGAAAAGCAGGAGAAGCCACTGAAAGTAAAAATTTTCATATGTAATAAATTACTTGTGCCTCGGAGCGAGCAGACTAAGCGCAGTAAAGACTGAGTCTTTGCTTTCGGAGGCGGATGCTGCTGTTTGAGAATGCAGTTGTGTAAGACGCTCCTGGGAGGAAATTATATAGACATACTTTGATAACTCATCATTTCAGGCATTTCATAGGCTGCGCAACGAGATCGGTCCACTGCTCACGTTACGCCATCTCGTAGTGTAAATTCACATGACTTTTTTGATGTGCATGGAGGAATTGATTGGCAAAATGCATTCCCTCCAAGTCAAAAACCACATCAAGCCAGCGTAAAAACTTTTTGTAAGGGATTTTCCTTTTTTTTCAGAAATTTAGCATTTTCACCACTCAATTCTAATGAGATACTTCAAAATGTGCAGAAAAACAGGATGATGTAAACAACTAATGTGTCATGCAAATTTCCCTGAAATCACGTCAGCACAAAGTGCACTGACTTGTGTACTCTGCAAAAAATGCTTTTCTCACTTTTTTGGGGGTTTTTTGGTTAGTCTTGTTTCCAACCAAAGTATATAAAAAATCTTAAATTAAGAAGGATTTTCTAGACGAGCAAAAATTATTGTCTTGTACTATAGCAAAAACAAAACAGTTTTTGCTTGTCTTGAAAATCCTTCTTGATTTAAAGAAGTCCACTTCCAGAACAACAATTTACAAATAATGCACTCACCCCCCTTTTCATCCAAGATGTTCATGTCTTTCTGTCTTCAGTCGTAAAGAAATTATGGTTTTTGAGGAAAACATTTTCAGGATTTTTCTCCATATAATGGACTTCATTGGTGCCCCGATTTAGAACTTCCAAAATGTAGTTTAAATGCAGCTTCAAAGGCTCTAAACGATCCCAGCTGAGGAAGAAGGGTCTTATCTAGCGAAACCATCAGTCATTTGTTTCAGAAAAAAAAAATGTGTGTACTTTTTAAGCACAAAAGCTGGTGTAGCACAGGTTCTGGGATGCATGTTCCTGAACGATTACTTTATTTTGAACAAATCTTTAATGTGACTCAGGAAGAACGAGTCGTCTCGGGGGAGTGATTCGCTCAGTCGCGCATGCGCAACATCCTATTAGGTTCTGTACTGGAATTAGTTCACCTGTTTCAAGTCTTCTGGTTTTTCGAGTGGTTCATTCATCTTATGGGGCGTCACGTGATGAACGAAAGACTCAAACCAGAAAACTTGTCAGATAAGAGGTGAGGTGAGCTAATCATAGACTAAAGACCCAGGTAAACAATGAATGAATCTTTTCTGTTTCTTATAGCATTATAGTTTTGTCTTGTTTGTAGTGTGATCAGCGTTTGTGTGAGCAGTAGATGTGTTAGGGAAGTAACACATAACATTTTAACATATTTTGCTAAAATGAACAAAATGACTCAAAAAAAACACTGGGTCTGTAGTTCCACGTGACCTTTCGACGTGATTCAATAGTACGTAGCGTCATGAACACGCATCCCAGAGCCTGTGCTACACCAGCTTTTGTGCTTTGAAGCCGCATTTAAACTACATTTTGGAAGTTCTAAATCAGGGCACCATATCAGTCCATTATATGGAGAAAAATGCTGAAATGTTTTCCTCAAAAAACATAATTTCTTCACAAGTGAAGACAGAAAGACATGAACATGGATGACAAGAGTACATTATTTGTAAATTGTTGTTCAGGAAGTGGACTTCTCGCTGACCGAATTCTACAATCTCGTAAACTCTTTCATCATAAATAACAAAGTGCAGATGTGTGATGTAAGAGATTCATTCATCACACAGTGCAGACAGCTTCATGATTATAACATGAGTTTTCTGACATGATAATGTAAGTATTGGTCTCTTTCTGTATGAAATTCATGTGCTTTTTGAATAACCGTGGAAATGAAAGCATTATAATTAGTAACTTACATTGTTTTCTTTATTATTAAGTTGGCTTGAGAAAGCCGGCTTATAGTTATTCTTCTTCTGAGACTAAAATGATCAACTCTAACTCCTTCTAGAGCTTTAACTCTGCAAACTCCAAACTGATCGGACTTACGGTTTTCCTAAAAATGACTATTCAAACTAAAAATCCCATAGACTTACATTGACGGAATGTTCAAATGAGCAACACTTTTCAAACTCCGACTGTCAAAACTCCCAGAATCCCTTGAGACTCAGTCAAACTTCCCTCATATGTACAGTATTTCTAATCCATTTAAACTCATTTAATCTATCTATGTATCACTAGCCAAGCCTAGCAACTAGAATCATGCTAGTAGCTCACTAATCATGCTAGAAACATGCTAACAACATGCTACTCATGTTAGAAACATGCTAGCAACATGTTAGTAACTTGTTAATCATGATAACAACATGCTAATCATGTTGTAAACATGTTAACGACATGATAATCATGTCAGAAACATGCTAGTAACTAGCTTATTATGCTAATAACATGTTAACAAAATGCTAATCATGCTAGTAACATTTTAACAACATGGCAATCACGCTAGGAACAGACTAGCAACATGCTAGCAACATGCTAATCGTGTCTGAAACATGTTAACAACATGTTATATATGTTAAAACCATGCTTGCAACATGCTAATAACTTGCTAATCATGCTTGCAACATGCTAACAACTTGGTAATCATGCTAGAATCATGTTAACAACTTGCTAATTATACTAGAAACATGCTAACAATTTGCTAATCATGCTAGGAACATGCTAACAACTTGCTAATTATGCTATAACATGCCAGCAACTGACAACTCATGCTAGAAACATGCAAACAACTTGCCAATCATGTTAAAAACACGCTAACAACCTGTTAATCATGCTAGAAAAATGCTAGCAACAGGCTAACAACTTGTTAATCATGCTAGCAACATGCTAGTTACATGCTAATCATGCTAGAAACAGTCTAGCAACATGCTAACAACTTGCTAATCATGTTAAAAACGTGGTAGCACCATGCTAGTAACTTGTTAATGGTAATGTTGCTAATGTTAGAATCATACTAACATGTTAATTATCTGTCTGTCTATCTATGTGACAGACTGCATTCAAACTTTAACCTTTTAAAACTACTTTAAACTTCAAACTACTTCAGACTGAAAACCATCCAAACTTAAAACTTTTTGAAACTTCTTAAACTTTTCAAACATTTTAAAACTTTCTCGTCCGTCTTTCTCAAGCCAACTTAAAGTTTGTCTTCACAAACTTTTTTATCTAGTTATAAAGTTGTGATCACAATTCCATCTATATCCATGTATATCCAAAGCTGTGACTGAGGAATGCTAGAAATGGCCCTGCTCACCACATTTCTACATTATATGTGAATGTTGTTTTGTTGGTTTCTGCAGCAGTGATTCATCCGTCGGTTCCTGCAGGAACACATTATATTATGTTTCCACTTCAGTCACGTTTTTCATGTTACTTCAACAATCAGATTGATGGCAGTGAGGCAAAATGCTGTGTTTTTTGGGCGGTGTATTTTTCCTCAATATTCCACTTACAGAGTTTCTGTCTGAGGCATGTGGTTTGTGTTCAGACTCTGGAAACTCTCCAGCTGCTGTTTGGCAGTGCCAGTGTGAATTACCAAAACAAGCTGTACTATTCAGTTTATTCATTCACACACATAGACCAAACTGACTTTGCGTTTCTTCTCAGCTGAAGCTCATTTCCTAGCTTTAGGACATTGTGCTCTTTGAATATTTTTGGCTCTGTGACGCAATTATGTTGTTCCTTTATTTTAGGCGCTCTTGATAAATGCAGAAGTGTAAATGTCAAGTCAGTCACATTTGTTTCTGTAGGGCTTCATACAATACGCATTGTCCCAAAGCAGCTTTGCAGTGATTAGTAACAGTGTTGTTGTTAATGTATATTGTCTTTATACTGCTGATCAAAATTAAGATTTTTTAAAAATGTTTTTGTCTCTTCTGCTCATCAAGGCTTCATTTATTTGATCAAAAATACAGTAAAATTGTGAAATATTAATACCATTTAAAATAGATTTTATCTGTTTCTATGTGAGTATCTGTTAAGATTATTTCAGTGATCAAAGCTGAATTTTCAGCATCATTACTCCAGTCTTTAGTCACATGATCCTTCAGAAATCATTCTAAATGTATGACTAAATGTGTCAATGTATGACGGCTTCCACAAAAATATTGTGCGGCACAGCTGTTTTCAACATTGCTAATAATCAGAAATGTTTGTTGAGCAGCAAATCAGTATATTAGAATGATTTCTGAAGCATCATGTGACACTGAAGACTGGAGTAATGATGCTGACAATTCAGCTGCGCATCACACAAATAAATTACAGTTTAACAGATATTCACATAGAAAACAGCTGTTTTAAATTGTAATATTTTTTCACAATTGTACTATATTTTAAACCAAATCAATGCAGTCTTCCAAATGTCTGAGCGGTGATGAGAGTGAATCTGTAATCTGAATGTTTCCAGCAGGACATGCAGGAACACAAATGTGAAGTGAAAATATAAAAGCTTTCATGATGTCTCACATGTTCATGACTTGAAAAAGCACTGATAGTTTTGTTTGGATTGTTTGTTGATGAAGCTTCTTCTCGTTTGAGACGGTAAACGTTCGCGTGGTTCCACACTCTGCCATGTCAGACAATCAGAACAATGACTGTCTGGAAATAGATTTGGGTTTCAAAGCTCATTCCTGTCACCGCGCTCGATCCAGGATTCCAGACAGCACTGTGTAAGGGAAGCCGATAAAATGTTTGTGTTATCTTGTTTCACAATTCGCTCGAAACAAATGTTTTCCCCCAAATATTCAGGTTTCAGCTTTGAAGTCTAAGCTCAGTGAAAGTTTGACATTAGGATTTCAATTAATATTTCATAGGGGTTGATTACAAATATTTGAGATTCTCCAGAAGGTCAATACACTGCAACAAATGATGTTCTTCCTCAGTATTTTTGTCTTGTTTCCCAGTTCAAATGTATAAACATTGTTGACTCGAGATACATTTACTGGAGGAGCAACTATCTGCCAGTTTCTTCATTCATTAAAAAAAAAAAAAAAAAATTGTGATAAAACATTTAGGGCAAGTAACATTTTATTCATCAGGGATGCATTAAATTGATCAAAAGTGACAGTTTTTTTTGTAACATATATAATTTTCTTCTTTTAAACAAAAAATTGCTTCATTTCAAAAGATTTTTAGTCATTTGGTTTCAAGTAAATGCATCTTGATTTAAACATTTTTATAGATTTGTGCTGGAAAATGACAAAAATACTGAAAAAAACTCTTTTTGCTGTGAAACAAACATTTCCACCTCTTTCATTTTACTTTAATAATTCTGAAATGCTCTTTCATTTTGTGCCCGTCAATATTTCGGTATTTCTAAATCCTGATGATCAAGAATCAGTAAGTGTTAAAAGCAGTTTCAGATCAGGGTTGCCAGGTTTTTACACCAAAACCCTCCCAAATGCTGCTCAAAACTAGCCCGATCGCTTTTCGAGGGGGGTCCCCAGTTGAAAATCGCATAAAATACACATTTTTGTCGCTTTAACTCACAGCAACAGTGTAAAAGTAGCCCAATTCCACGGGAAAACCACAACACTGTTTTAGATGGTGCTGCGTGAACATTCATCAAGAGATCATCAGATATCATCTTGAGTTATTATGCAGTAAATAAGTGTTGATTTCTGTTTCTGTGAAACGAGTGATTAAACATGAGTGTGTGGGTTTAATCTCTGTGACTCACTGACACCTGTCTTTTATCAGAGCAGTTTTGTTTTTGTGGTTAGTTGATAGATGTGGTATCTAGTAATGAGATTCTTTAGATCTGTTTGAGCTGTGCACGTGATGAAAACGCAGACATACACAAACAGCCGTTCCTCCGAGTTTCATTATTCTAGTGAATCCAGCTGAGACAAAAAGAAGCCCGTCTGGATTTTCCAGTAAAACTGTAAAGAGCTTTCCCTCCAGTGTATTTGCCTTTCTACGTAGGCATTATTTGTATTAGATTCCCCGGAAGGGCTTTGAAGTTAATTGCACTTCCCTGAAGAGGAGTCGCAAACATTAGCGTGATTCCTGAACATGTGTTCCTGTAGAAACAAGCGAGCGATCCTTAGGAAGCACTTCAGATAAATGCGGTGCTGGATATACACATGAATGCACAATAAAGCCCTGCCTTTTTTTCATTCTGAAGGCTTGGGCAACACCCTGTCCAGGATTTGCTTGGAAGTCATCCATTGTTGTTCTTATATCTAAAAATGGAGATTTTCACCTTCCTAGTAATTATAGGCCTGTTAGTTTTTTTCCTACAGTGTCTGAGCTTGCAGAGAAATCACGGATCATCTCAAATATATAACTATAATAAAAAGGAAAACCAATCTAATATATTTTTATTCAACAGTATGTTTTGATAACTCATTTAACACTTTAACAGATCTGAATCACATCAGTTTGTTTGTGTTGGGGTTTTTTTCTGGGTTCACATAGCTAATGTGACAAAAAACATCATGCCAGAAACATGCTAGCAACATGCTAACAACTTGCTAATCATGTTAGAAACATGCTAGCAACTTTGCTAATCATGCTAGAAACATGCTAGCAACTTGCTAATCATGATAGAAACATGCTAACAACTTGCTAATAATGCTAGAAACAAGCTAGCAACTCAAGCTCAACTCATGCTAGCATGACTCAAGCATGATTAGCAAAGTTGCTAGCATGTTTCTAACATGATTAGCAAGTTGTTAGCATGTTTCTAGCATGATTAGCAAGTTGCTAGCATGATTAGCAAAGTTGCTAGCATGTTTCTAACATGATTAGCAAGTTGTTAGCATGTTGCTAGCATGTTTCTGGCATGATTAGCAAGTTGCTAGTATGTTTCTAACATGATTAACAAGTTGCTAGCATGTTTCTAGAATGATTAGCAGGTTGCTAGCATGTTTCTAACATGATTAACATGTTGCTAACATGTTTCTGGCATG